>NW_027436176.1:0-59000 GCF_964199755.1 Larus michahellis | reverse complement strand
CCCCGCTCACCGTTGATGCCTCGAGGAGGTGGGACTGGCTGTAGGCAGCCGCTGGCTGCAGTGCTGCTGGCCATTTGCCAGCCCGCGGCAGGAGAGGTCGAGGGTGCTGGTGGCAGAGGCGGCAGCTTGCAGCAGCTGCTGGCGCGTCTTGATGGCCGAGCGGCGGTTGCGTGCCCGGCTGTCGCTGCCTGCCTGTGCTGAGTGTCTTCCTGCAGCACCACCACCCTGTGGCAGGGCAGTGCCTTGCTGCACACCACGCTGTCCGACTGCAAGAGAAGTCGAGGAGAGAGGCTGCGTGACTGTGGCCCTGGTCCCCACGGCTCGGCTGGAAGAGGTCCTGCAGCCGGGCTCCCCCACCAGTCCCCCGGGCAGCGCTCGTCTCCGCAGGCGGCTGCTGCCAGTCCCAGAGCCAGCTGGGAGAGGACTGGTCCCCTCGCAGACCACGGTGACTCCCGGGAGCGCCCCTGGCATGCCCGGGCGGCCTGCTGGGCATGGCACGGTGGGCCCAGCTTGTGACAGGGGCCGAGCCCGCCTGTCCCCTCCTGCATGTCCCGCCTGCCCATCGGCAGCTCCCGGGGTTGGGAACACGTTTGACCCCGTCTCCCGCGGGCTCCCTACCTGTGCGCGGCGACTCTCAGCGGCCTGCAAAGTCTCTGGGCAGAGGAGCCGTGGCAGCCTGTCCCCATGGAGGGACAAGGCCCGGCTCTGCCTGTCCTTCGGCGCTACCTCTGGTTGCCTGTGGGCCACCTGTGGGCAGGAGGAGGAGAAGGCCTTGGGTGGAGGTGGCTGCCTTGGCACAGCGGCCCCCACAGAATCACAGAATGATAGGGGTTGGAAGGGACCTCTCGATCAGCTAGTCCAACCCCCTGCCAGAGCAGGGTCACCCAGAGCAGGTTGCACAGGAACGCGTCCAGGTGGGTTTTGGATGTCTCTAGAGACGGAGACTCCACCAGCTCTCGGGGCAGCCCATTCCAGTGCTCTGTCACCCTCCATGAGGAAGTTCCTCCTCATGTTTAGATGGAGCTTCCTCTCTTCAAGTTGCTGCCCGTTTGTGCGCGGTCCTGTCACTGGGCACCACTGAAAAGAGCCTGGCCCCATCCTCCTGACACCTACCCTTTAAGTATTTCTAAGCACTGATAAGGTCCCCCCTCAGTCTTCTTTTTTCCAGACTGAAAAGACCCAAGTCCCTCAGCCTTTCTTCCTAAGAGAGCTGTTCCAGTCCCCTCATCGTCTCGGTAGCCCTTTGCTGTACCCTCTCCAGCAGTTCCCTGTCCTTGAACCGGGGAGCCCAGAACTGGACACAGTACTGCAGATGCGGCCTCAGCAGGGCAGAGTGGAGGGGGAGGAGGACCTCCCTCGACCTGCTTGCCACGCTCTTCTTGGTGCACCCCAGGATGCCATTGACCTTCTTGGCCACAAAGGCACATTGGCCGGCTCACGGTCATCCTGTTGCCCACCAGGACTCCCAGGTCTCTCTTGGCAGAGCTGCTCTCCAGCAGGTCAGCCCCCAACCTGGACGGCTGCATGGGGTTATTCCTCCCCAGGCGCAGCACCCTACCCTTTTCCCCTCATTGAATTTCATAAGGTTTCTCTCTGCCCAACTCCCCAGCCTCTCTAGGTCTCGCTGTGCGGCGGCACAGCCTTCCGGTGTATCAGCCACCCCTCCCAACTTTGTAGTGTCAGCAAACCTGCTGAGGGTGCAAGTCCCTTCATCCAGGTCCTTGATGAATATATTGAACAGGACTGGACCCCGTACTGACCTCTGGGGAACACCACTCGTCACTGACCTCCAACTAGACTCTGTGCCCCTGATCACGGCCCTCTGAGCTCTACCGTTCAACCAGTTTTCAATCCCTCCCACTCTCCATTCCCTTAAGCCACACTTCCTAAGCTTCCCTGTGAGGATGCTGTGGGAGAGCGTATCGAAAGCCTTGCTGAAGCCAAGGTAGACAACATCCACTGCCCTCCCCTCATCTCTCCATCCAGTCATGCCATCCTACAAGTCAGTCATGCCAGGAAGCCCGGCCCCGGCAGCAAGGCAGCTCCGTGCGGCCCCGTCCCACCACCGTCCTCTCCCTCCTGCCCCGTCCCTCACCTGGCGCCTCTTCTGCAGGCTCGGCAGCCCCTTGTCGGGCTGGGAGTGGCTGTTCGCCTCCTCTTCCATTGGCGTCTTCGGCGTCCTCAGCCGTCGATCTGCTATGGTCACCCAGGGGAGATGCTACCTCTTGAGGGAGCTGCTCTCCTGGGAGTGGGTACCCCCGGGCTCTCGCTCCTTAAATGCCCCCACGGTCACCGGCGTCACAATGGCTTTGGTATGATGCGGCGACCGCGTCACAGAGCCCTGGTGGTCGCCATGGAGATGCCCACGCCTGGGACCGGCTGGGACCAGCTGTGCCGTGGCTCTGAACCAGCTGGGACCGGCCGGGACCAGCCGTGCCCGGCACAGGGCAGCCCCTGCTCTCCCCTGGCGGGGGCCCTGCCAGGCCCGAGCCAACAGCTCCCACCCAGCCCGGTGGCAGCGGCCTCTGCAGAGCTCCCTCCTGGGGGCGCTCAGCAGCTCGGGGTGCCCCCGCCCTGGGCCTTGTCCCCAGGCATTGCTCCTGTATCTGGCTCCTCCAGGTGTGCCAGGGTTCCTGTGGGACACGGAGGTGTCCCCAGGTGCGCCGGTGGCTGCTCTGTCCCTGCCCTTCTCCAGCGGTGCTCCTCAAGGAGCCCAAGCGCAAGGCCTTCACCACGGCACCTGGTGCCAGCTCTTGTCGCACCCGTCTCGCCGTCCTTGGCAACGTCAGCCTGCACGGACACCAGGCGGGCAGGGGGTTTCTCTCCTGCTGTTGGGGGCTGCTGGCTGAAGCAAAGAGGCCTTGGTGTCCTCTGCAGGCAGCTGCCTTCCCACCCAGTGACACTCCAGTGCCACCATCAGTTCTGGCTCCGTGCTTGCCATTCTACCTGCTCTGGCTGGCCCCTCTGGGAAGGGGAAGCATCCATGACTTTAGGAATGGGGATGTTTTCAAGAAGCAGCCCTGTGGTTTTTGAAACCTTCTGAGAGCTGGGGGCTGCGCGGTGCTCGGATCTGGGTGGGACCTGAGCAGCTGCTCTGACTGAGACTGCCCTCCCTGCAGGGCCTCTGCTCTCTGGCCATCCCCGTGGGCTCTTTGGTCCAGGGAGGAAAGGAGTGGTGTGGACGAGGGAAAGGCTGTGGACGTTGCCTACCTAGACGTTACCAAAGCCTTTGGCACAGCTTCCCACAGCATTCTCCTGGAGAAACTGGCTGCCCGTGGCTTGGATGGACATACACTTTGCTGGGTGAAGAACCGCCTGGCTGGCCGGGCGCAAAGAGTGCTGTGGTGAATGGCGTTCAATCCAGTTGGCGGCCGGTCACAGTGGTCTGCAGGGCTCGGTGCTGGGGCCAGTTCTGTTTAATGTCTTTATCAACGATGTGGAGGAGGAGATCGAGGGGATTTAATGGAATCCATAGTGGTGTTGAAATACACAAGTCTCACTGTGAGTGTTCTTGATACGCAAGCAGGCAGGAGGATTTTGGATTTACTCGCTTCCTGGTGCGGAGTAGATGTAACTTAGTGTCTTCTCTGCATAGATTAAAGCCATTTTATTTGCAGCAGCTTTTGGCCTTGGGTTTTTTCCTAGGTGTGAGAACTTGCAGAGACGTCTGACAAAGAACCCTCTCTTCTGGAAAACGTGAGCTTAAATTATGTCATTTGAAGCGCTTTCTAAACAGTGTTTTATCCTGTGTTTCGTCATTTAAGGAATGGAAACACAGTCATCATTACTACTGAAAACTGGCTTCCAGAAGAACCAGGAAGATGTGGAACGATTTGTTAAAAAAAAAAAAAAAAATTGAGGCCGCGTCCTTGGGTGGAAGAGGTTAGGGATGGCTTATTAAGGTGTTGATCTGTAGGATCCCCCTGAAGAATGCTTAGGCCCTTGGTCCCATTTTTACTTGGCACTTAGTTCTCAGCAGACAGATGACGTCCGAGAAGAGCTTGCCATCACCACTGTGATGGTACCAAACTGAGCAAGAAGACGAAGAACAGGCTGAGCCGCGTCCTCGCTTTTTTGCTTAAAAAGTGAACTCTCGCCTCCTAATTATGGGAGCGTTTGCTGTTGCTGAAGCCTGTTGCAAAGCAGCTCCTAGCATAAGGCAGCTGTGTTGCTGTCTCTTTTGGGTGGAATTCATCAGTTCTGAATTTAGCCATGGGCAGGTTAGGGATTTAATGTAAGCTGATCATCTAGGCTCCATCTACAGTCGAGAGAGATCGATCTTCCATCATAAAGCAAGAAGGAATGGATCACCTCTGGAAATTCCTGTCTTCCTCCAGTGATTAGAGAAGGAGCCCTGAGGGCTGACTTAGTTGGGCCCCCGACTCTTAAGATCAGGCTTGCCATACGGAAAAGCCAGTCGATAGCGCTGTTGGTCTGGTTTTAGTCCCATGAGCTCTCTCTGTCTCTGAACTGGCATAGTGAAGCTCATGCATAGTCTAGTCATGCACTGGAGTCCCTTCTCGGTAAGGACCTGAGCAAATCCCCAAATACCAGGGGAGACCCTGCCTCGAAAAAATAGAAAAAAGGTGTCCAGGGCAGCGGGGAGCTGCGAGGGGAAGCACAGCAAGCGGTGGCCTGACCCAGGTGCTTTGCCCCGCGCAGGTGGCGAGAGCGGAGTTTCTCCTGCTGTGCCCATGATGGTGGCCCGGTGCTGGAGAGCGGCACCTACAACAGGTTGAGGGCAGGTGAGTAGGGCAAGGAGAGCCAGGAGCCACATCCTGCTTAGGCCATCTCCGTGGAGGCACCAGCGTCCTGATGGATGGGTTGGTGATGGGTGCCCATGCTGTGGTGAAGGACGGCTGCATCTTGGGTTGTCTCAGGTGGCAGTGATTTCTCCTCTCTGTGCAGCACCGGTGAGGCCATATCTAGGCACTGGGTCCGGTTCCCACTGCCCAGCACCAAGCAGATTGTGACAAACGGGAGTGAGGTCAATGGGGCCGCTGAGCTGGAGAACGAGACGTTTGAAATCTGGATTTGCACAGTGAAAGAGAAGGTCAAGGGGCGTCTTATCGCTGTCTCTGCAACCATCTAATGGGAGAGGGTAGAGAAGACAGAGTCAGATGTCTCTCGGATGTGCAGTAGCAACAGCACAAGCTGTAACCTTGGAAACTTTGGGTGGCCATAAGGAGAGAAAAAGAAATCTTGCCCATGAGGGTGGTCAGATACGGGAAGAGGGGCCCGAGTGGGGAATATCTGCCCTCAGAGATGTTTGAAGCCCTGAGCATCCTGATGTAATTAGCCCTGCTTCAAGCAGAGGTTGGGGCAGAGACCTCCAGACGTCCCCTCCAACACGCATTGCTCTGTGATGCTGTGAAAAGAGAGCCCGGAGGTGCCGAGGCCTCTTGGGTCTGCAAGGCAGGGTGGGATCGGCTGGGGACCCTCCCGTGCACCACGTTTCTGCCCCCATGGAGCTCTGTCATCCAGACAGAATGACGCAACCTGGGCTGCCCGTGTTTTCAGCCCGGTTCTGTTTGCTCATGATGGCTGGCAAAAGAACTGCAGATATTTCGGTAGCTCACTGTGTGTCTTCTTTTCCAGAGCTCAGCGACACGCCTGCCATCATGGCCTGACACGGGCAGGGATGGGATGTGGACCTGCCATCTGAATGGGGACTGGAGAGCAGAACCTCCCCTGCTGCCCCTTCCTGCAAGGCAAACCCCAGCCTGCCGAGGGGGCCAGCTGGGAGGGCTCAGATCCGCCTGGTGAGGAAGAGCCGTTTGCCTCCATGACCCCGCCGGAGATGAGCACCGAGCTTCCTCTCCTACGGTTTTCCTTGCAATCCCGTGCCTGGCAGGGATCCCTGGGGTGTAGGGCAGCACAGATGGAGTTGCAGCCGTGAAGCAGCTGTGCACCGTGATGAGATGCAGCAACCACATGGGAGCCACCATTTCCCTCCGAGACCACTGTCACCCCACAGGACAGTCACCCTGGGATCCCTCCTGCCGTGTGTAAGCCCTCTGTTTCCACAGCTGTGTTTTACACATGCTGCAAACACCTGAGCATCCTCCAGTCCTCCTTGTTCTCAGCTGCCCACGTTTCTCCCGTCAGACCAGCCTCTTCTCCACACAGTCCCGCCCTCCTCGCAGGTCTTCTCCATCCCTGAGAGTGTACCAGCCCCACCACAACGGTTGAGTGCTGCTGGCTGGGTCACTAGGGTCCGTACCTTCTTATAACGCAGGCAGAGGCAGCTTAGGTTTTCCTTCTCCCCACTCTTGCCCCGCCATAACATAGGCCCTAACAGGACAGTCTCTTCCCCTTGGCTGTGGGTACGGGCATCTCTTCTCACGTGTGCTGAAGGACTTTCTGGTGCCTTGGCCATGTAGCTACTGGAACTATGAGTAGGAGCACACCACTTTTCTTCAGAAGGATTGAGCTGCATGTGGATTGGTCCCACCAAGTGTCCTGTTTGCTTTTCCCTTGGAAAGGTCTGTATACGTGCTCTGCACCCTGGGATTTATTCTGGTTTTAATTTCTCCCCGTGGCTGCTGGCGTACAGGGAGAAGGGGGTCTGTGCCCTGCTCTGCAAGGGAGATGTGAACATCTCCCCGGTTTAAGCCATAGTCCCAGCTGGACCTGAACCACTGACAGCGAGGGCAGGCCCTTGATTTCGGTGGGCTTTTCTCCATCTTTGGTTGGCTGTATTCGTCGGCTGGCTGGTTGTTCCGTCTTCCGCGTGACGGCACGCAGCGTGGACCAGCCGGCTTTGAGCAGAGATGGGACCTGCCAGCACAGAGGAGGCTGGAGCCATGTTGTGTTTAGGGGGTGTGAAATGTGCTTAACTGATTCGTGTCAGTGTGGAACAGTGTTAGGGCCACAGGGTGAAGTGTGACCTTTGGTTGTTTTGTCTGCCTGGCTGCAGACGAGACGGTGTGTCTATCGTGTCTGTGTTTTGCAGGAGCCAGCTGGCGAACATTCTAGAATACCAACTTAAGCCGGTCCTGTTGTTATCTGCATAGTGACCTGTAAGAGGGGGCATACACCCATTTTTGGCAAGGGCCAACCATTTTAGAGGCAGTTATGAATATGTATTAGTATAGGAGATAGAAACCAAAAATGGGGGCTGTAAGGCATGTGTCTTGGTTGGGCAGAGACTCCCGGCACACCCAGTGCTGTTTGCTTGCCTTTATTCCTTTAATAAATTATAAATTCTAATTGGAATCCTGTTTGCAATTAAATCATTTATCACAATTTGGGGGCTCGTCCGGGATTGTCTTAGTTCCTGAATTCTGACTTGATCTAGGAGGGGTGCCCCACCATTAGGTGGCTCCTGATCAGGTCAGGTCAGGACTAACACCATCCTGAACCTGAGTAAAGGCAAGCAAAGAAAAGATTTTGATTTTTATTTTTATGAGCTCCCGTGCCGGCTGCAGCAGTTTATTTTACCCGTAATTCTGCGCGCGAAGATCCGAACGAAGATGACGGAGTCGTAAGTATTTAAAGTGTATACCGTTCGGTTGGGTGGGATTCGGTTGCCTGTGTGTAAGAGTGTGATTGAGACGGAACCTGGTTCCGAAGTGATTGCGGAGGTCTTCTAACCGCGGTTCCAATCTCCCGCGAGGGACTTGGCCGGTGAAGGACCGAAGCAATTCCTATAGGATTCGTGGGTGGGTGATTGGTCCTAAACCCCCTGCAAGACACTCTTACTGGTAACCAAGGGCTGTAGGAATTGCCACAGTAAAATTCCTAGATGGGTCAGACAAAATCGAAGACCCAGGACCAGAGGAAAGGGAGCAAATTACCAGATATACCATTGGAAAGTCCATTAGGAATAATGATTAGGAATTGGAATGAAAGGGGCCCCAGAAAAGGAAAAAGTAAATTAAAATTAGTTCACTATTGTATGATTGAATGGCCGAAGAAACTTTTAAAACCACATGTCTTTTGGCCTGTTTTTGGATCCTTTGAAGACTGGATTTGCCAGGCCTTAAATCTATATGTTAATTCAAAGGAACCTTTTAGTCAGGAGGAAAGTGATTATGCAGGATTATGGATCAGGACTTCACGTCCTTTTCCGGCTTCAATACTTACATTAAAAACGGATGAAAAGTCTGAGAAAGAAGAAGGAAACAAAGACGAAAAAGGGAAGGAAAAAGATGATAAAGGGGAACCACTGGATAACTTACCACCTCCATATCCTAACAATCCTCCACTATATCTTTTGGGGACTTCAGCAGAGCCCTTGATAAAATTATTAATAGGTCCCCATAAGGAGGAGGTTTTATTTTTAGTGGATACGGAAGCTGAAAAATCAACCATTCAGAAACTTCCAAAAGGAATAGAGATAGGGAAGAACTATATGTCAGTAGTCGGGGCAAAAGGAGAACCTTTGAAAGTCCCTATCTTGAAAGATGTAGAAGTAGAAACAGAAAAGAAAATTTGTCTTAATGATTTACTTTTGCTCCCTGAAGCGGAATACAATTTACTAGGAAGGGATCTGATTTTGAAGTTAAACTTGAGCATTCAGAGTGAGGGGAACAAACCGCAGATCAAATTATATACTTTAACACAGGAGGATGAAGAAGCTATTAACCCCTCGGTGTGGTATAAAGAAGGGGAAACTGGAAAAATAAAAATGGACCCCATAAGCGTTCAAATAATAGATCCACATCGTTCGATTAGAATCAAGCAATACCCTATACCCATGGAGGGTCGAAAAGGATTAAAACCTGTAGTTGACAGACTTTTGGAAAAAGGAACCTTGGAACCATGTATGTCACCTCATAATACACCCATCCTCCCTGTAAAGAAACCGGACGGGTCATACAGAATGGTACAGGATTTCAGAGCTGTAAATCAGCGAACGATTACTAAATTCCCTGTAGTGGCAAATCCCTATACTTTATTAAGTCATATTTCTCCCAGACATACTTGGTATAGTGTGATAGATTTGCAAGATGCTTTTTGGGCCTGTCCTCTGGACGAGGGATCTAGAGATTATTTTGCTTTCGAGTGGGAGGACCCCGAAACGGGACGGAAACAGCAATTAAGATGGACGGTATTACCACAGGGGTTTACGGAGTCACCAAATTTATTTGGGCAAACTTTAGAGAAAATCTTACAGGATTTTACATTACCCCAGGAGATAAAATTATTGCAATATGTAGATGATTTCTTAGTAGCAGGAGAAACTGAAGAGGGGACCCGAGAAGCTACTATTAAATTGTTAAATTTTCTAGGGGAGAAGGGATTGAAAGTGTCCCGATCAAAACTACAGTTTGTAGAACAGGAAGTAAAATACTTAGGACATTGGCTAAGTAAGGGAAAGAAGAAACTAGCTTCTGGTAGGGTATCTGGGATTCTATCTTTAAGACCCCCACAAACTAAAAAGGAGGTTCGGCAAATATTGGGATTATTAGGATATTGTAGATCATGGCTTGAAAATTATAGTGACAAGGTAAAATTTCTATATGAAAAATTAACTAGTAACCAACTTAAGTGGCTTACAGAAGATGACCAGAAATTCGAGGAAATAAAAAAGGCATTAATACAAGCACCTGTACCGAGCCTCCCAGATTTAGAAAAACCTTTCCATCTTTTTGTGAATACATCAAATCAGACAGCATATGGAGTTCTTACTCGAGACTGGGCAGGAATAAAAAAACCTGTGGGGTACTGTTCTAAATTACTTGATCCAGTAAGTAGAGGATGGCCTGCTTGTCTCCAAGCTTTGGTAGCTACCGCATTATTAATAGAGGAAGTTCGGAAAATTACCTTTAGTGCTCCATTAAAAGTGTATACCCCACACAATGTCAGGAGTGTTTTACAACAAAAGGCAGAAAAATGCTGAACGGACAGCCGGATCTTGAAATATGAAGCAATATTAATAGACTCTCCCGATTTAGAACTGAGGGTGACTTCTGCTCAGAGTCCAGCACAGTTTTTGTTTGGAGAGCCATCAAAGGAAGTACAACATAATTGTTTAGAGGTAATTGAGACCCAGACTAAGGTGAGGCCAGACTTAAGAGATACTGAGTTAGAAAATGCAGAAGTGTTATTTGTAGATGGCTCCTCCCGTGTGGTGGAAGGGAGGAGAAAATCAGGGTATGCCGTAATTAATAAAAATTTAGAACTTACAGAATCAGGACCTCTGAGTCCATCATGGTCAGCTGAAGCTTGCGAGCTGTATGCCCTTTGTAGAGCCCTGGAATTATTACAAGGAAAAAGCGGGACCATATTTACGGATTCTAAATATGCGTATGGAGTAGTCCACACTTTTGGAAAAATTTGGGAGGAAAGAGGTTTAATTAATACCCAAGGAAGGAATCTAATACATCAAGAACTAATAGTGAAAATTTTAAAGGCGTTAAGAAAACCAAAGGACATAGCAGTGGTACATGTGAGAGGACACCAAAAGGGGATTAGATTATCGAACCAGAGGGAATAACCTAGCCGATAGAGAGGCCCAGGAAGCAGCCCTGAGGACTCAGGTCGCTAAAATTAATGTAGTACAAGTACAAGGAGACATTAGTGAAAAAGAACTAGAGGAGAAAGAAAAGAAATTTACCCCTGAGGAACAGGCAAAATTAGAGAAAATAGGAGCTAAGTTAGAACAGGGAAAATGGATGCTGCCCAACGGGCGAGAGATGTTGCCAAAAGCTTATGCCAGGCAAATATTAGAACGATTACACACACAAACACATTGGGGTACAAAGGCGGTAAGTGATCATTTCCTTAAACAATTTGGCTGTATTGAGATTTTTGAAATAGCAAAGCAAATCACGCGAGGATGTTTAACTTGTCAAAAAGTAAACAAGAAAGTGTTTCGACAAGCAGCCACGGGAGGAAGGAAAACAGCTTATAGACCTTTTGAAAGAATACAAGTCGATTTTACTGAATTGCCTAAGGTAGGGAGAACAAAATATTTACTAGTAATAGTAGATCATTTAACACAATGGGTAGAAGCTTACCCTGTAGCACGAGCTACGGCACAGATGGTAGTAAAAATCTTATTAGAACACTTAATACCTAGATATGGGATAATCCAGTATATTGATTCTGATCAGGGCACACATTTTACTTCTAAAATAATAAAATTATTATGTCAGTCATTAGGTATTCAATGGGAATACCACACTCCGTGACACCCACAAAGCTCAGGGAAAGTAGAAAGAACGAATCAAACAATAAAACAGCAACTGGCTAAATTAATGATTGAGACACAGATGTCCTGGACGAAATGCCTACCATTGGCACTATTAAACATAAGAACTAAGCCACACAGTGAGACTGGATTATCGCCATATGAAATGTTATATGGAATGCCTTACTCCCAAGGGATGCCCCTGGGGAATAATGTAGTTGAAGATTATAGTATCCAAAAATATATAATATCCATTGGAAAAAGGTTAAAAGAACTACGAGAGATTGCGATGGTGGCTCAAACACCACCATTAGGATTTGACACATGTGTCGCGAGTGAAAGGTCCAGTGAAGGAGTGGAGAGTCACATCTGAGCCCGGAGAAGCCAAGCTAACCATCAGACGAACTTAAAGAGACCTTCATCAAGAAGCATAAGCTAAGTTGCTGTGGGAATTTCATTGTAACTACTCCTGTAGAATTAGTGGACAGGGATAAATACCTATTAGGAAAGGTGATTTAGTCCATTGTGTAAACGGTGGTGTTTATTTTTAAGGGCAAAGTGTTCTACATGTTTTAAAATATATCATTTTCCAAAAAAGAAGTCAAGGATCTAGGAAACAGTTTAGAATTTTTGTGCATTCGCTGTGGGGCCACCACTCCCCTATATAACCTACCATGGGTTAGGCTTTATTGTTGTCAATTTAATCAAAGAGTGTTTCTTGATTGAAGGTTACCCCTTAAAAGATTAAGGAAGAGGGCAAGACCGGAGGGGAACGAGTGGTGCGGCTTGAAAGGTCTGCCAAGGGCTGCAACCCCTTCGGGCTGTGACCGCCGATCACTATGGCCCTGACCGGACCTCTTCTGGTCCTGTTTGGGGTAAGCTCCTTGACTCTGGTTATGGCAAACTGCAGCCAGTGCGTAGTAACTACTAGGAGGGGACGGGTAAGTTCCCAGACTTTGGTTTATAATAGCGAAATAAAAGAATAAGGGAATCGGTACAGCACAGACTACTATTTAACTCATTTTATCATGAAATAGAAACAGGAGAGAAGCCCGGGCAGCGGCAGGGACCCGCAGGGAGCCCGCAGCTCGGCGGCAGCAGCTGAGGCGGCCGGTGCGGAGCCCGCAGCGGCAGCAGCCAGCTCCCATCCCCTCAGAAGGCGGCCCTAGGGAGCGCGGCGCAGCAGTTTGCACGGGAAGGGCTCGGGAGGGAAGCTCAGCCACAGTCTCTATCCGAAAGATGCAGCCTCTGGAGTCGTCTGCACTTGCCAGAGCAGACGTGGCCGTACAAACTGAGCTCCCCTGGAAGCACGCAGCCACCCAGGTCGCTGGCTGCAGGCAGTGCCTTCACCTCTCAGGGCTAGTGGATGGTAGAAGAGGTGACAGCTGCGTGAGGTGTGGCCAGGTAGATGATGTCCTCAGCCTGGTAGCAGAGCTAAAAGAGGAAGTAGAACGGCTGCGGAGCATCAGGGAGAGTGAGAAAGAAATTGATTGTTGGACTCAGACTCTGACCTCCCCGAGTAAAAAACCAGAAAAGCCACCAAAAAGACCCCGAGCTGAAGGAGATCTGGTACCTTGCCCCTGCCAGACTGAAGGCAGTGGACAAAAGGAGGCTAGTGAATGGAGGGTAGTCCGTAATAGGGGAGGCAAGCGAACTCCCGCCTTGCCCACATCCCCTAACCAGGTGCCTCTGCACAACAGGTACGAGGCTCTTGGGGAGGTAGGCCAACCCATGGATGGCATGGAAGATGGTTTGGCTACCCCAGAAGAGATGCCGGGAGCAGTAAGGCCTACCCCCGGTTTAAAACCTGCCTCTACAAGGAAGAAGAGGCAGGTTATAGTAGTAGGAGACTCCCTTCTGAGGAGAACAGAAGGCCCAATGTGCTGGGCAGACCCTCTTGACAGGGAGGTTTGCTGCCTCCCTGGGGCCCAGGTTAGGGACGTCACTCAGAAAGTTCCCTGCCTGCTTTGGCCCTCGGACTACTACCCGCTGTTGCTCCTTCACGTGGGTGGTGACGAGGTGGCAACACATGGCCCAAGAGCAATCCAGAGAGACTTGAGGGCGTTGGGAAAGTTAATGAGGCAGTCTGGGGCGCAGGGTGTCTGTTCTTCTGTTCTCCCAGTTACAGGCAGGGACACTGTAAGGAACAGACGTGTGCAATCTGTCAACACGTGGCTCCGTGGCTGGTGTCACTGCCACAGTTTTGGGTTTTTTGACAATGGGATGGCCTACGCGGCACCAGGCTCGTTGAATCGAACGGGGCTCATCTCTCTGAAAGGGGGAAGTGGGTCTTTGCTCATGAGCTAGTGGGGCTCGTTGACCGGGCTTTAAACTAGGCTTGTTGGGAGAGGGGGATGCCACATGGAGCTCCACCTGGACATGGATGAAGACCCAGCAGAGAGCTTATGGGTCAAGATTAAAGGGAACGCAGGGGCAGGGGACATTACGGTAGGGGTCTGCTACAGGCCATGTGACCAGGACGACAGAGCGAATGAGGCCCTGCACAGACAGATAGGAGCAGCATCGCGTTCGCAGAGCCTGGTCATCATGGGGGACTTCAACCACCCCGATACCTGTTGGAGGGACAACACAGCAGAGCACAAGAAATCCAGGCAGTTCTTGGAATGTGTCAATGACACATTTTTTCTTCCTCAAATGGTGGAGGAGCCAACAAGGAGAGGAACTATGCTGGACCTTGTCCTTAGCAACAAGGAGGGGCTGGTGGCGAGTGTCAAGCTCAAGGGTAGCCTCGGCTGCAGGGATCGTGAAATGGTAGAATTCAAGATCCTCGGGGCAGCGAGGAGAGCACGCAGCAAGCTCGCTACCTGGACTCCAAGAGAGCAGACTTTGGCCTCTTGAGGGACCTGCTTGGCAGGGTAACATGGGAAAAAGTACTGGAGGGCAGAGGGGCCCAAGAGAGCTGGTTACTATTCAAGGATCACCTCCTCCAAGCTCAGCTCAGGAACGGTGCATCCCAAGAATGAGGAAGTCAGGCAAAAATGCCAGGAGGCCTGCGTGGATTAACAAAGAGCTCCTGGACAAGCTCCAAAGCAAAAAGGAGGCCTACAGAGGGTGGAAGCAAGGACGGGTTGACTGGGTGGAATACAGAGAAACTGTCTGAGTGACCAGGAACCAGATTAGGCAAGCTAAAGCCCAGATAGAATTAAATCTGGCTAGGGGCAGCAAGGATAACAAGAAAAGCTTCTCTAAGTACGTCAGGGGTAAAGGCAAGACTAGGGAAGAGGTGGGCCCTCTCAGGAAGGAGGCAGGAGACGTGGTCACCCAGGATATGGAGAAGGCTGAGGTGCTGAATGACATTTTTGCCTCGGTCTTCACCGGCAAGGGCTCCAACCACACCACCCAAGTAGCAGAATGCAAAGGCAGGGTCTATGAAAATGAAAACCCGCCCACTGTAGGAGAAGATCAGGTTCGGGACCATCTGAGGAACCTGAAGGTGCGTAAGTCCATGGGACCAGATGAAATCCATCCACGGGTCCTGAGGGAGCTGGCAGATGAAGTGGCCAAGCCGCTTTCCATTCTATTTGAAAAGTCGTGGCAGTCTGGTGAAGTTCCCGCTGATTGGAAAAGGGGACAGGTAACCTCCGTTTTCAAAAAGGCAAAAAAGGATGAGCCAGCGAACGACAGACCGGTCAGTCTCACCTCTGTGCCCGGCAAGGTCATGGAGCAGATGCTCCTGGAATCTCTGCTAAGGCACATGGAAAATAAGAAGGTGACTGGTGATAGCCAACATGGCTTCATCGAAGGCAGATCGTGCCTGACGGATTTAGTGGCCTTTTAGGATGTTGCCACAGCATTGGCGGATACATCATGTACCAGCTCCTGCCAGCCCCTGGCCACCGAGGGCTGTTGGGGTGAGAGGGGCTGTGTTGCCCTCTCCCTGAGGCTCTCCAGCCAAGGCAGACTCGGTGTCCCAAGGTTCTGCAGGTGGTGCTGCTGCCATGGTGTCCACGCATTGTGCCCGGTCGTGCTGGGTGACAGTCACAGCCTTGCCCACGACCTCCGTCACGGTGTACAGGGCTGTGTCGTGCAGAGCCTCGTCGGAGGCTGTGGGGCCGTGTGGGGCAGGTGCCTGGCTCTCGGTGTCCGGAGCTGCTGCTGGTGGTGTTGCTGCTGTTGCTGCCGCCTTGCTTTGGGCCAGGTTGTGCTGGATGACAACCAGAGTGCTGACCACAGCCTTTGTCACCATGCACAGGGCCATGTCCTGCAGAGCCTGGTAGGCTGTGGGGCTGCGCGGGGCAGGTGCCTGGCTCTCTGCCTGTGCTGCTGCGGCAAAGTGCGGAGCGCCAGCTTCTGCCAGAGGGATTTCAGGCACTGAAGCAGCCGCTTCATCCTCGTATGGTGCTGGGAAGATAGCGGCTGTGCTGGTCCCACCGTAGTGGTGTTCAGACATGGGAGAAGCCATGTTTTCTCCATGCTCACGTGCCGATGGGATGAGAGGGGCTGAGCTGGCCTCTCCCCGAGGCTCTCCAGCCAAGGCAGACTCGCCGTCCTGTGGCGCTGCAGGTGGTGTTGCTGCTGCTGCTGCAGCCTTGCTTTTTGCCAGTTTTTCCTGGCTCAGAAGGAGAGAATTTATGAGAGCCTCTCTGACCATGCTCAGGACTGTGTCTTGACGAGCTTCGTCCTTGTAGTCTGGGGGGGTGGTGTATGGGGCAGGTGCCTGCCCCTCTGCCTCTGCTGCAGCCAAGGCAGACTCGGTGCCCTGTGGCGCTGCAGGTGGTGATGCTGCTGTTGCCGAATCCGTACTTTGTGCCTGCAAGCGCTGCCTCACAAGCACAGAATTGATGAGGGCCTCTCTCACCATGCTCAGGGCTGTGTCCTGCAGAGCCTCGTCCTCGTAGGCTGGGGGGGTGTATGGGGCAGGTGCCCGGCTCTCTACTTCTGCTGCAGGGGCCTGCTGGCTGGGGATGGGAGAAGCGGTTGCCTTTGCCTCCTCTTGTGCCGTGGGAGCCAGAGGTGTGCGGTGCCCCTCTTGCTCAGGAGTTCCGGCCAGGGCACAAGCTGCCGGCTCAGCATCTGTGGGACCAGGCAGGGCAGGAGACGCGCTCTGCAGGTCACCAGCTATGTCACCTGCCAGCTCTGTGCCCAGGCTGCTGGGCCGGCCGCACTCCTCCTGGGGACCATCGTGGGTGTCCTGGAAGAGCTCCGGGACCGAGGCGTTGACCCAGATAGTGTGGATGCTGATGTCTTCCCCTTGGGACAGCTCCTTGTCACTGCTGTCTTTGCACTTCTCCTGCTCCTCGGCCAAGGCCCCTGGCTTTTCCTCCGGGCTGTCCTGCTGCCGCTGCAGGGTGGCATTGCTGAGTTGGGCCAGGCTGCGCCTGGTGCGGGCCAGGCAGCTCCTCTCCAGCTCCTCCAGGGACTCTGTCTTGATGGGCAGGATGGCCGGATCCTCTGCAAAAGCCTTGCCTCCATTGGCTGCTAACACCTTGTCTGATGTTGGTGTCACGGCTTCAGCCCTTCCCCGTGGTGCTGCTGGCTGCTGGCTGGGTCCATGGCTTGCAGTGAAAACTTTACACAAAACCTTGTTTGTGATGTCCCGGGCGGAGTCCTTCCCTGCTGCGCTGTAGGCTGGAGGGAGCTGCCGGGCAGGCCTGAAGCTCCTCACCCTCGCAGGTCTGCCCCGCTCACCGTTGATGCCCCGAGGAGGTGGGACTGGCCATAGGCAGCCGCTGGCTGCAGTGCTGTTGGCCGTTTGCCAGCCCGTGGCAGGAGAGTTCGAGGGTGCTGGTGGCAGAGGCGGCAGCTTGCAGCAGCTGCTGGCGCGTCTTGATGGCCGAGCGGCGGTTGCGTGCCCGGCTGTCGCTGCCTGCCTGTGCTGAGTGTCTTCCTGCAGCACCACCACCCTGTTGCAGGGCAGTGCCTTGCTGCGCACCACGCTGTCTGACTGCAAGAGAAGCCAAGGAGACAGGCTGTGTGACTGTGGCCCTGGTCCCCACGGCTCGGCTGGAAGAGGTCCTGCAGCCGGGCTCCCCCGCCAGTCCCCCGGGCAGCGCTCGTCTCCGCAGGCGGCTGCTGCCAGTCCCAGAGCCAGCTGGGAGAGGACTGGTCCCCTCGCAGACCACGGTGACTCCCGGGAGCGCCCCTGGCATGCCCGGGCGGCCTGCTGGGCATGGCACGGTGGGCCCAGCTTGTGACAGGGGCCGAGCCCGCCTGTCCCCTCCTGCATGTCCCGCCTGCCCATCGGCAGCTCCCGGGGTTGGGAAGACGTTTGGCCCCGTCTCCCGCGGGCTCCCTACCTGTGCGCGGCAGCTCCCGGAGGCCTGCAAAGTCTCTGGGCAGGGGAGCTGTGGCAGCCTGTCCCCATGCAGGGGGGGCTTATCATCTAGCTGGACTTATGCAAAGCGTTTGACACTGTCCCGCACGACATCCTGGTCTCTACATTGGAAAAGCATGGATTTGATGGGTGGAGCATTCGGTGGATAAGGAACTGGCTAGATGGGCCCACTCAAAGGCTTGCAGTGAATGGCTCAATATCCACATGGAAACCAGTGAGGAGTGGTGTTCCTCAGGGGTCAGTACGGGGACCAGTGCTGTTTAAGATCTTTGTCAGTGCCATGGACAGTGGGACTGAGTGCACCCTCAGCAAGTTTGCTGATGACACCAAGCTGTGTGGCACGGTCGACACACTGGAGGGAAGGGACGCCATCCAGAGGGACCTGGAGAAACTTGAGAGGTGGGCCTCTGTGAACCTCATGAAGTTCAACCAGGCCGAGTGCAAGAGCCTGCGCCTGGGTGATGGCAATCCCAGGCACAAATACAGGTTGGGCGGAGAATAGCTTGAGAGCAGCCCTGAGGAGAAGGACTTGCGGGTGCTGGTGGACGAGAAGCTCAACGTGAGCAGGCAATGCGCGCTCGCAGCCCAGAAAGCCAACCGCGTCCTGGGCTGCATCAAAAGAAGCGTGGCCAGCAGGTCGAGGGAGGTGATTCTGCCCCTCTACTCCACTCCCGTGAGACCCCACCTGGAGTCCTGCGTCCAGCTCTGGAGTCCTCAGCACAAGAAGGACGTGGACTTGTTGGAAGGGGTCCAGCGGAGGGCCACGAAGATGATCCGAGGGCTGGAGCACCTCTGCTATGAGGACAGGCGGAGAGAGTTGGGGATGTTCAGCCTGGAGAAGAGAAGGCTCCGGGGAGACCTTAGAGCAGCCTTCCAGTCCCTAAAGGGGCCCTAGAGGAAGGATGGGGAGGGACTCTTTATCAGGGAGTGTAATGACAGGGCACGGGGTAACGGCTTCAAACTGAAAGAGGGTAGATTTAGATTGGATATCAGGTAGAATTTCTTTCTTGTGTATTAAGGGTGGTGAGGCACTGGAACAGGTTGCCCAGGGAAGCTGTCAATGCCCCATCCCTGGAAGTGTTCAAGGCCAGGCTGGATGAGGCTTTGAGCAGCCTGGTGTAGTGGGAGGTGTCCCTGCCGAGAGCCTGGGTGCTTTGGGCCAGGTTGTGCTGGATGACAACCAGAGCGCTGACCACAGCCTTTGTCACCATGCACAGGGCCACGTCCTGCAGAGCCTGGTAGGCTGTGGTCCTGCAATTGTGTCACAACAACCCCATGCAGCGCTCCAGGCCTGGGGAAGAGTGGCTGGAGAGCTGCCTGGTGGAAAAGGACCTGGGGTTGTTGGTCACTAGCTGTCTTTCTCCTGCGACGGACCAGGTACAGACGAGCACTGGGGTAAAATCATCATCTTTTATTGGCCTCAGAAAACGTCCACAGCCGAGCAGACCATGCTCAGGACTGTGTCTTGACGATCTTGTCCTTGTAGTCTGGGGTGGTGCTGTATGGGGCAGGTGCCTGCCCCTCTGCCTCTGCCGCAGCCAAGGCAGACTCGGTGCCCTGTGGCGCTGCAGGTGGTGATATTATTTCAGTCATGGCCACAGCGTTGCATTTTGCACGGTCCCGCAGTGTTGCTGGCTGATGGCTCGGTGCCCCGCTTCCAAGGGAAACCTTGGCCAGGACCTCACTCGTGAGGCACCGGGCTGTGTCCTTTATTGCTCCTCTGTCTATTATTTCAGTCATGGCGGCAGCCTTGCAATGTGCACGGTCCCGCGGTGCTGCTGGCTGCTGGCTGGGTGCCCCGCTTCCAAGGGAAACCTTGGCCAGGACCTCACTTGTGAGGCACCGGGCTGTGTCCTTTATTGCTCCTCTGTCTATTATTTCAGTCATGGCGGCAGACTTGCAATGTGCACGGTCCCGCAGTGCTGCTGGCTGCTGGCTGGGTGCCCTGCTTCCAAGGGAAACCTTGGCCAGGACCTCACTTGTGAGGCACCGGGCTGTGTCCTTTATTGCTCCTCTGTCTATTATTTCAGTCATGGCGGCAGCCTTGCAATGTGCACGGTCCCGCAGTGTTGCTGGCTGATGGCTCGGTGCCCCGCTTCCAACGGAAACCTTGGCCAGGACCTCACTCGTGAGGCACCGGGCTGTGTCCTTTATTGCTCCTCTGTCTATTATTTCAGTCATGGCGGCAGCCTTGCATTGTGCACGGTCCCGCGGTGCTGCTGGCTGCTGGCTGGGTGCCCTGCTTCCAAGGGAAACCTTGGCCAGGACCTCACTCGTGAGGCACCGGGCTGTGTCCTTTATTGCTCCTGTGTCTATTGGTGGCTGGTGGCTCCCAGCGGCCTGCAAAGTCTCTGGGCAGAGGAGCCGTGGCAGCCTGTCCCCATGGAGGGTCAAGGCCTGGCTCTGCCTGTCCTTCGGCGCTACCTCTGGTTGCCTGTGGGCCACCTGTGGGCAGGAGGAGGAGAAGGCCTTGGGTGGAGGTGGCTGCCTTGGCACAGCAGCCCCCACAGAATCACAGAATGATAGGGGTTGGAAGGGACCTCTCGATCAGCTAGTCCAACCCCCTGCCAGAGCAGGGTCACCCAGAGCAGGTTGCACAGGAACGCGTCCAGGTGGGTTTTGGATGTCTCTAGAGACGGAGACTCCACCAGCTCTCGGGGCAGCCCATTCCAGTGCTCTGTCACCCTCCATGAGGAAGTTCCTCCTCATGTTTAGATGGAACTTCCTCTCTTCAAGTTGCTGCCCGTTTGTGCGCGGTCCTGTCACTGGGCACCACTGAAAAGAGCCTGGCCCCATCCTCCTGACACCTACCCTTTAAGTATTTCTAAGCACTGATAAGGTCCCCCCTCAGTCTTCTTTTTTCCAGACTGAAAAGACCCAAGTCCCTCAGCCTTTCTTCCTAAGAGAGCTGTTCCAGTCCCCTCATCGTCTCGGTAGCCCTTTGCTGTACCCTCTCCAGCAGTTCCCTGTCCTTGAACCGGGGAGCCCAGAACTGGACACGGTACTGCAGATGTGGCCTCAGCAGGGCAGAGTGGAGGGGGAGGAGGACCTCCCTCGACCTGCTTGCCACGCTCTTCTTGGTGCACCCCAGGATGCCATTGACCTTCTTGGCCACAAAGGCACATTGGCCGGCTCACGGTCATCCTGTTGCCCACCAGGACTCCCAGGTCTCTCTTGGCAGAGCTGCTCTCCAGCAGGTCAGCCCCCAACCTGGACGGCTGCATGGGGTTATTCCTCCCCAGGCGCAGCACCCTACCCTTTTCCCCTCATTGAATTTCATAAGGTTTCTCTCTGCCCAACTCTCCAGCCTCTCTAGGTCTCGCTGTGCGGCGGCACAGCCTTCCGGTGTATCAGCCACCCCTCCCAACTTTGTAGTGTCAGCAAACCTGCTGAGGGTGCAAGTCCCTTCATCCAGGTCCTTGATGAATATATTGAACAGGACTGGACCCCGTACTGACCTCTGGGGAACACCACTCGTCACTGACCTCCAACTAGACTCTCTGCCCCTGATCACGGCCCTCTGAGCTCTACCGTTCAACCAGTTTTCAATCCCTCCCACTCTCCATTCCCTTAAGCCACACTTCCTAAGCTTCCCTGTGAGGATGCTGTGGGAGAGCGTATCGAAAGCCTTGCTGAAGCCAAGGTAGACAACATCCACTGCCCTCCCCTCATCTCTCCATCCAGTCATGCTATCCTACAAGTCAGTCATGCCAGCAAGCCCGGCCCTGGCAGCAAGGCAGCTCCGTGCGGCCCCGTCCCACCACCGTCCTCTCCCTCCTGCCCCGTCCCTCACCTGGCGCCTCTTCTGCAGGCTCGGCAGCCCCTTGTCGGGCTGGGAGTGGCTGTTCGCCTCCTCTTCCATTGGCGTCTTCGGCGTCCTCAGCCGTCGATCTGCTATGGTCACCCAGGGGAGATGCTACCTCTTGAGGGAGCTGCTCTCCTGGGAGTGGGTACCCCCGGGCTCTCGCTCCTTAAATGCCCCCACGGTCACCGGCGTCACAATGGCTTCGGTATGATGCGGCGACCGCGTCACAGAGCCCTGGTGGTCGCCATGGAGATGCCCACGCCTGGGACCGGCTGGGACCAGCTGTGCCGTGGCTCTGAACCAGCTGGGACCGGCCGGGACCAGCTGGGACCGGCACAGGGCAGCCCCTGCTCTCCCCTGGCGGGGGCCCTGCCAGGCCCGAGCCAACAGCTCCCACCCAGCCCGGTGGCAGCGGCCTCTGCAGAGCTCCCTCCTGGGGGCGCTCAGCAGCTCGGGGTGCCCCCGCCCTGGGCCTTGTCCCCAGGCATTGCTCCTGTATCTGGCTCCTCCAGGTGTGCCAGGGTTCCTGTGGGACACGGAGGTGTCCCCAGGTGCGCCGGTGGCTGCTCTGTCCCTGCCCTTCTCCAGCGGTGCTCCTCAAGGAGCCCAAGCGCAAGGCCTTCACCATGGCACCTGGTGCCAACTCTTGTCGCACCCGTCTCGCCGTCCTTGGCAACGTCAGCCTGCACGGACACCAGGCGGGCAGGGGGTTTCTCTCCTGCTGTTGGGGGCTGCTGGCTGAAGCAAAGAGGCCTTGGTGTCCTCTGCAGGCAGCTGCCTTCCCACCCAGTGACGCTCCAGTGCCACCATCAGTTCTGGCTCCGTGCTTGCCGTTCTACCTGCTCTGGCTGGCCCCTCTGGGAAGGGGAAGCATCCATGACTTTAGGAATGGGGATGTTTTCAAGAAGCAGCCCTGTGGTTTTTGAAACCTTCTGAGAGCTGGGGGCTGCGCGGTGCTCGGATCTGGGTGGGACCTGAGCAGCTGCTCTGACTGAGACTGCCCTCCCCGCAGGGCCTCTGCTCTCTGGCCATCCCCGTGGGCTCTTTGGTCCAGGGAGGAAAGGGGTGGTGTGGACGAGGGAAAGGCTGTGGACGTTGCCTACCTAGACGTTACCAAAGCCTTTGGCACAGCTTCCCACAGCATTCTCCTGGAGAAACTGGCTGCCCGTGGCGTGGATGGGCGTACGTGGTGGTGAATGGAGTTCAGTCCAGCTGGCGGCCGGTCACAGTGGTGTTCCCCATGGCTCGGTGCTGGGGCCGGTTCTGTTTCATGTCTTTATCGACCACCCGGAGGAGGGGATCGAGTGCACCCTCAGTCAGCTTGCAGAGGACAGCGAGCTGGGTGGGAGTGTCGATCTGCTGGAGGGTCGGAAGGCTCTGCAGAGGGATCTGGACAGGCTGGATCGATGGGACAAGGCCAATGGTGTGAGGTTCAACAAGGCCAAATGCCGTGGGGATGTATGGGGCAGGGCTGGGAGGTGCTGCGAGGGAGGGTTATGGGGCAGGCCCGGGGGAAAGTGTAGGGCAGGGCTGGGGGTAAAGCACAGGGGAGAGCTATAGGGGCTGTGGGGCTTGATCTGAGGGGCCTGCGGCAGGTGGCGGTAGCTGCTGGTGGGGAGGTGCTGCTGGGGCAGGAGGAGGATGGAGGTGCTCAGTGGGGGCCGATGAAGGCAGAGGTGACCCAAAGCTGACCACGGGGCTATTGCATCCCATGGGCATCGTGCTCAGTATAAAAGCTGAGGGACCAACGGGTCAGCCTCTTCCTTCAACGGCCGGCGTCCGAGGAGGACTCTGATACTGGGTTTGCGTATATTGTATTTTTCCCTTTTTTAGTAGTATGGTCATCTTTTATTGTTACTGTTAAGATTTCATTAAAGTCGTTTAGTTTCTTTCCGACCCATAAGCCTCCGTCTGCCTTATTCTCTCTCGCTTCTCTTCTGGGAGGGGAGAGAGGTTAAAGAGGGCGTGTGTCGTTCCAGTAGTGCCCAGCCCAGCCCAGCCCAGCGCACCCCAGCGCACCCCAGCGCACCCCAGCGCACCCCAGCGCACAGCAGGTTTTTACGCCTCGGTGCCTCTCCCCGCCGCGGTGTTAATTGCGGGCGGGGCGGGGCGGGCCGGGCCGCCCGCGGTGCCCAGCAGAGCCGCGGCGGGGCCGGTGTCGGAGTTTCGTTCCGCTGCGGCCGCGGGAGCCGCGCCGGGGCGCGTTGTGGGATCCCCCGGCCGGAGCCTCGGCGGGCGGGTGCGGGCTCTGCTCTGCCCTGCTCTGCCCTGCTCTGCCCTGCTCTGCCCTGCCCTGCCCTGCCCTGCCGGGGTGGGCGAGGGCGGCAGCGTCCCCGGGCCGAGCGCTGCCGCGGGGTCGCTGGGGGGGTTTCGGGACCGAGCCCGTGCCCGGCCGGGGGGAGCAGGGGCGGCCCCGCCCGGCTCAGCTGCTCCTGGCTGGGGCCGGGCGGCCTCTGCCGCTCCCGGCGCGGGTCGGGCAGAGGCGGCCCGGGGGGCTCCGGCGGCGGCGGCGGGCGGGTCGCGGCGGCCGCAGGGGCGGGGAAGGGCCCCGGCTGCTGCCGCCGGGGCCGGGGGCTCTCGGGGTTGGGGGGACGCCGGGCGGCGCTGGGCTCGGAGGGGGCGGCTGGGCCCGGCGCGCCCTGCCCTCGAAGTGCCGGACCCCAGGGAGCGCTGCCGGGGGGTCTAGCTGTAGCATGCAGTTTAGGAGGTGTCCTTAAGCAGTGAGGTGTTAGTTGTAAAGCTTTATAAAGAGAGGCAGCTGAATGTAACGGGTTGTTGTGGTTTTTTTCCTGATATTTAGACGGCGTGCTCTGAAGTACTTTCTTTCTGTCTGGCTTTCAGTGGCACGTTCCCCTGGCAGCCCAGTAGCATCTCTCTGGGGCAGTGCAGCTGGCTGGATGTCCCTCCTCCTTGGGTGGCACGCAAAAACCCCTGTAGTCCAATTATAACTCTGTATTTTGGAGAGAGCTAATGTAGTGGTATCAACTCACAGCTGTGCGAGCTAAACTGGTGCCAGAGGAAAGTCGAATACTGTTAGAGTGTAAGTATTTTTAATGAGTGTCTGTAAACGTGGGCACACCTTTTTGACATGAAGCGAACGACCGAGCTTTGTTCTTTATTGTTCCTTTTTGCTAGTCAGGGTTTGACCCGTCCCTCTTAGCTGCATCGACCCAGCGAGCGAGGTGGGCAGCGGCAGCAGCGCGAGGGCTGTAGTTGCGGCGGTGGCTCCGTCAGCATCGATTCCGGTTACGGCCCAGCCCGCTCCTGCCGCCCCGCACGCAAGGCAGTGGATCTCCCTGCGGCCGCGCTGGGAGGAAGTGGCCCGGCGTTTCCCAGCGCCAGCCGGAGGGTTTGCCGTTGTGCTAAGGACGTGTTCAAAATGGCATCGGTTAGTCTTAATCCTGACTTTAAGAGTTGAGCTGGCGCTGGCTTTTGAAGGTTGTGCTGTATTTGGAGCTGAGGTGTTTCCCTAGAATCCTCCTGTAGCTCAGCTGCTGTCCCATCCCTCGCTCTGACGGAATTCCTCTACTCTCTTCTGTGCTATTTTTTTAGCACGCTGAACTCTAATTGGGGATTTTTGTTTTCCAGGTGCCTCGTTGTACGTGTCTCGTACTGCTCGAGAGATGCCCCAGCCCAGGTTTGCAGGCGGTGGCGGAGCCCCCCTGAGGGGAAGGGGCCAGCCCTGGGTCTGGTCGTTTTGCTCCTTTTTTGGGGGGAATAAGAAAGGGGTGTGTGTGTGTCTGGGGGGGTGGTGCTGTCATTTGGGACACTGCGATGTCACCGGGGCAGCGATGATGTGTCACGAAAGGTTATGGAGCAGATACTCTTGAGTGCCATCAGGCGGCATGTACAGGACGACCAGGCCATCAGGCCCCATCAGCATAGGTTTATGAAAGGCAGGTCCTGCTTGACTGACCGGATCTTCTTCTATGACAAGGTGACCCGCTGAAGCCTGTTGCAAAGCAGCTCCTAGCATAAGGCAGCTGTGTTGCTGTCTCTTTTGGGTGGAATTCATCAGTTCTGAATTTAGCCATGGGCAGGTTAGGGATTTAATGTAAGCTGATCATCTAGGCTCCATCTACAGTCGAGAGAGAGAGATCTTCCATCATAAAGCAAGAAGGAATGGATCACCTCTGGAAATTCCTGTCTTCCTCCAGTGATTAGAGAAGGAGCCCTGAGGGCTGACTTAGTTGGGCCCCCGACTCTTAAGATCAGGCTTGCCATACGGAAAAGCCAGTCGATAGCGCTGTTGGTCTGGTTTTAGTCCCATGAGCTCTCTCTGTCTCTGAACTGGCATAGTGAAGCTCATGCATAGTCTAGTCATGCACTGGAGTCCCTTCTCGGTAAGGACCTGAGCAAATCCCCAAATACCAGGGGAGACCCTGCCTCGAAAAAATAGAAAAAAGGTGTCCAGGGCAGCGGGGAGCTGCGAGGGGAAGCACAGCAAGCGGTGGCCTGACCCAGGTGCTTTGCCCCGCGCAGGTGGCGAGAGCGGAGTTTCTCCTGCTGTGCCCATGATGGTGGCCCGGTGCTGGAGAGCGGCACCTACAACAGGTTGAGGGCAGGTGAGTAGGGCAAGGAGAGCCAGGAGCCACATCCTGCTTAGGCCATCTCCGTGGAGGCACCAGCGTCCTGATGGATGGGTTGGTGATGGGTGCCCATGCTGTGGTGAAGGACGGCTGCATCTTGGGTTGTCTCAGTCTCAGGTGGCAGTGATTTCTCCTCTCTGTGCAGCACCGGTGAGGCCATATCTAGGCACTGGGTCCGGTTCCCACTGCCCAGCACCAAGCAGATTGTGACAAACAGGAGTGAGGTCAATGGGGCCGCTGAGCTGGAGGACGAGACGTTTGAAATCTGGATTTGCACAGTGAAAGAGAAGGTCAAGGGGCGTCTTATCGCTGTCTCTGCAACCATCTAATGGGAGAGGGTAGAGAAGACAGAGTCAGATGTCTCTCGGATGTGCAGTAGCAACAGCACAAGCTGTAACCTTGGAAACTTTGGGTGGCCATAAGGAGAGAAAAAGAAATCTTGCCCATGAGGGTGGTCAGATACGGGAAGAGGGGCCCGAGTGGGGAATATCTGCCCTCAGAGATGTTTGAAGCCCTGAGCATCCTGATGTAATTAGCCCTGCTTCAAGCAGAGGTTGGGGCAGAGACCTCCAGACGTCCCCTCCAACACGCATTGCTCTGTGATGCTGTGAAAAGAGAGCCCGGAGGTGCCGAGGCCTCTTGGGTCTGCAAGGCAGGGTGGGATCGGCTGGGGACCCTCCCGTGCACCATGTTTCTGCCCCCATGGAGCTCTGTCATCCAGACAGAATGACACAACCTGGGCTGCCCGTGTTTTCAGCCCGGTTCTGTTTGCTCATGATGGCTGGCAAAAGAACTGCAGATATTTCGGTAGCTCACTGTGTGTCTTCTTTTCCAGAGCTCAGCGACACGCCTGCCATCATGGCCTGACACGGGCAGGGATGGGATGTGGACCTGCCATCTGAATGGGGACTGGAGAGCAGAACCTCCCCTGCTGCCCCTTCCTGCAAGGCAAACCCCAGCCTGCCGAGGGGGCCAGCTGGGAGGGCTCAGATCCGCCTGGTGAGGAAGAGCCGTTTGCCTCCATGACCCCGCCGGAGATGAGCACCGAGCTTCCTCTCCTACGGTTTTCCTTGCAATCCCGTGCCTGGCAGGGATCCCTGGGGTGTAGGGCAGCACAGATGGAGTTGCAGCCGTGAAGCAGCTGTGCACCGTGATGAGATGCAGCAACTGCATGGGAGCCACCATTTCCCTCCGAGACCACTGTCACCCCACAGGACAGTCACCCTGGGATCCCTCCTGCCGTGTGTAAGCCCTCTGTTTCCACAGCTGTGTTTTACACATGCTGCAAACACCTGAGCATCCTCCAGTCCTCCTTGTTCTCAGCTGCCCACGTTTCTCCCGTCAGACCAGCCTCTTCTCCACACAGTCCCGCCCTCCTCGCAGGTCTTCTCCATCCCTGAGAGTGCACCAGCCCCACCACAATGGTTGAGTGCTGCTGGCTGGGTCACTAGGGTCCGTACCTTCTTATAATGCAGGCAGAGGCAGCTTAGGTTTTCCTTCTCCCCCCTCTTGCCCCGCCATAACATAGGCCCTAACAGGACAGTCTCTTCCCCTTGGCTGTGGGTACGGGCATCTCTTCTCACGTGTGCTGAAGGACTTTCTGGTGCCTTGGCCATGTAGCTACTGGAACTATGAGTAGGAGCACACCACTTTTCTTCAGAAGGATTGAGCTGCATGTGGATTGGTCCCACCAAGTGTCCTGTTTGCTTTTCCCTTGGAAAGGTCTGTATACGTGCTCTGCACCCTGGGATTTATTCTGGTTTTAATTTCTCCCCGCGGCTGCTGGCGTACAGGGAGAAGGGGGTCTGTGCCCTGCTCTGCAAGGGAGATGTGAACATCTCCCCGGTTTAAGCCATAGTCCCAGCTGGACCTGAACCACTGACAGCGAGGGCAGGCCCTTGATTTCGGTGGGCTTTTCTCCATCTTTGGTTGGCTGTATTCGTCGGCTGGCTGGTTGTTCCGTCTTCCGCGTGACGGCACGCAGCGTGGACCAGCCGGCTTTGAGCAGAGATGGGACCTGCCAGCACAGAGGAGGCTGGAGCCATGTTGTGTTTAGGGGGTGTGAAATGTGCTTAACCGATTCGTGTCAGTGTGGAACAGTGTTAGGGCCACAGGGTGAAGTGTGACCTTTGGTTGTTTTGTCTGTATGGCCGCAGATGAGACGGTGTGTCTATCGTGTCTGTGTTTTGCAGGAGCCAGCTGGCGAACATTCTAGAATACCAACTTAAGCCGGTCCTGTTGTTATCTGCATAGTGACCTGTAAGAGGGGGGATACACCCATTTTTGGCAAGGGCCAACCATTTTAGAGGCAGTTATGAATATGTATTTGTATAGGAGATAGAAACCAAAAATGGGGGCTGTAAGGCGTGTGTCTTGGTTGGGCAGAGACTCCCAGCACACCCAGCGCTGTTTGCTTGCCTTTATTCCTTTAATAAATTATAAATTCTAATTGGAATCCTGTTTGCAATTAAATCGTTTATCACAATTTGGGTGCTCGTCCGGGATTGTCTTAGTTCCTGAATTCTGACTTGATCTAGGAGGGGCGCCCCACCATTAGGTGGCTCCTGATCAGGTCAGGTCAGGACTAACACCATCCTGAACCTGAGTAAAGGCAAGCAAAGAAAAGATTTTGATTTTTATTTTTATGAGCTCCCGTGCTGGCTGCAGCAGTTTATTTTACCCGTAATTCTGCGCGCGAAGATCCGAACGAAGATGACGGAATCGTAAGTATTTAAAGTGTATACCGTTCGGTTGGGTGGGATTCGGTTGCCTGTGTGTAAGAGTGTGATTGAGACGGAACCTGGTTCCGAAGTGATTGCGGAGGTCTTCTAACCGCGGTTCCAGTCTCCCGTGAGGGACTTGGCCGGTGAAGGACCGAAGCAATTCCTATAGGATTCGTGGGTGGGTGATTGGTCCTAAACCCCCTGCAAGACACTCTTACTGGTAACCAAGGGCTGTAGGAATTGCCACAGTAAAATTCCTAGATGGGTCAGACAAAATCGAAGACCCAGGACCAGAGGAAAGGGAGCAAATTACCAGATATACCATTGGAAAGTCCATTAGGAATAATGATTAGGAATTGGAATGAAAGGGGCCCCAGAAAAGGAAAAAGTAAATTAAAATTAGTTCACTATTGTATGATTGAATGGCCGAAGAAACTTTTAAAACCACATGTCTTTTGGCCTGTTTTTGGATCCTTTGAAGACTGGATTTGCCAGGCCTTAAATCTATATGTTAATTCAAAGGAACCTTTTAGTCAGGAGGAAAGTGATTATGCAGGATTATGGATCAGGACTTCACGTCCTTTTCCGGCTTCAATACTTACATTAAAAACGGATGAAAAGTCTGAGAAAGAAGAAGGAAACAAAGACGAAAAAGGGAAGGAAAAAGATGATAAAGGGGAACCACTGGATAACTTACCACCTCCATATCCTAACAATCCTCCTCCGACGGTGGCTCTCCCTCCAGGGGCCGTAGTACCCCCACCAGTGCCACCGTTACCCCTGCCTCCACCACCGACAGCACCGGAATTAGATCGACCTCCGGCTGCATGTACGAGAAGTAGAACTGCCACATCTGGGGGAGCTTCTCTATATCCCTTACGAGAAGTACCCCTCGGAGGCAATCAGGGAGGCATGGGGTTTGTGGCAGTTCCATTAAATACCACAGATGTAAGGAATTTCAAGAAAGAAATGGGGACCCTATTAGATGATCCCCTTGGAGTAGCAGAAAAACTAGACCAATTTTTAGGGCCTAATACTTATACCTGGGAAGAAATACAATCCATTTTAGGGATCTTATTTACTGCTGAGGAAAAGGGACAAAAATTTTTGTAGCAGAAGGAAAAGAAAGTCAGAAAAATCAGAATCCGTGTAGAGAGAAAAGGGAAAAAAGAATAGAGCAGACACCCAGAGGACAGCCTCATAGGGAGAGATTCACAATTCCTGTCTGTTACTACTGTAACAAGAGGGGACATGTTCAGAGGAACTGTCGTAAGCGAGAACAAGATGAGAAAATGTTCAAAGAAGAATAGGGGTGTCAGGGGCTATATCTTTTGGGGACTTCAACAGAGCCCTTGATAAAATTATTAATAGGTCCCCATAAGGAGGAGGTTTTATTTTTAGTGGATACGGAAGCTGAAAAATCAACCATTCAGAAACTTCCAAAAGGAATAGAGATAGGGAAGAACTATATGTCAGTAGTCGGGGCAAAAGGAGAACCTTTGAAAGTCCCTATCTTGAAAGATGTAGAAGTAGAAACAGAAACGAAAATTTGTCTTAATGATTTACTTTTGCTCCCTGAAGCGGAATACAATTTACTAGGAAGGGATCTGATTTTGAAGTTAAACTTGAGCATTCAGAGTGAGGGGAACAAACTGCAGATCAAATTATATACTTTAACACAGGAGGATGAAGAAGCTATTAACCCCTCGGTGTGGTATAAAGAAGGGGAAACTGGAAAAATAAAAATGGACCCCATAAGCGTTCAAATAATAGATCCACATCGTTCGATTAGAATCAAGCAATACCCTATACCCATGGAGGGTCGAAAAGGATTAAAACCTGTAGTTGACAGACTTTTGGAAAAAGGAACCTTGGAACCATGTATGTCACCTCATAATACACCCATCCTCCCTGTAAAGAAACCGGACGGGTCATACAGAATGGTACAGGATTTCAGAGCTGTAAATCAGCGAACGATTACTGAATTCCCTGTAGTGGCAAATCCCTATACTTTATTAAGTCATATTTCTCCCAGACATACTTGGTATAGTGTGATAGATTTGCAAGATGCTTTTTGGGCCTGTCCTCTGGACGAGGGATCTAGAGATTATTTTGCTTTCGAGTGGGAGGACCCCGAAACGGGACGGAAACAGCAATTAAGATGGACGGTATTACCACAGGGGTTTACGGAGTCACCAAATTTATTTGGGCAAACTTTAGAGAAAATCTTACAGGATTTTACATTACCCCAGGAGATAAAATTATTGCAATATGTAGATGATTTCTTAGTAGCAGGAGAAACTGAAGAGGGGACCCGAGAAGCTACTATTAAATTGTTAAATTTTCTAGGGGAGAAGGGATTGAAAGTGTCCCGATCAAAACTACAGTTTGTAGAACAGGAAGTAAAATACTTAGGACATTGGCTAAGTAAGGGAAAGAAGAAACTAGCTTCTGGTAGGGTATCTGGGATTCTATCTTTAAGACCCCCACAAACTAAAAAGGAGGTTCGGCAAATATTGGGATTATTAGGATATTGTAGATCATGGCTTGAAAATTATAGTGACAAGGTAAAATTTCTATATGAAAAATTAACTAGTAACCAACTTAAGTGGCTTACAGAAGATGACCAGAAATTCGAGGAAATAAAAAAGGCATTAATACAAGCACCTGTACCGAGCCTCCCAGATTTAGAAAAACCTTTCCATCTTTTTGTGAATACATCAAATCAGACAGCATATGGAGTTCTTACTCGAGACTGGGCAGGAATAAAAAAACCTGTGGGGTACTGTTCTAAATTACTTGATCCAGTAAGTAGAGGATGGCCTGCTTGTCTCCAAGCTTTGGTAGCTACCGCATTATTAATAGAGGAAGTTCGGAAAATTACCTTTAGTGCTCCTTTAAAAGTGTATACCCCACACAATGTCAGGAGTGTTTTACAACAAAAGGCAGAAAAATGCTGAACGGACAGCCGGATCTTGAAATATGAAGCAATATTAATAGACTCCCCCGATTTAGAACTGAGGGTGACTTCTGCTCAGAGTCCAGCACAGTTTTTGTTTGGAGAGCCATCAAAGGAAGTACAACATAATTGTTTAGAGGTAATTGAGACCCAGACTAAGGTGAGGCCAGACTTAAGAGATACTGAGTTAGAAAATGCAGAAGTGTTATTTGTAGATGGCTCCTCCCGTGTGGTGGAAGGGAGGAGAAAATCAGGGTATGCCGTAATTAATAAAAATTTAGAACTTACAGAATCAGGACCTCTGAGTCCATCATGGTCAGCTGAAGCTTGCGAGCTGTATGCCCTTTGTAGAGCCCTGGAATTATTACAAGGAAAAAGCGGGACCATATTTACGGATTCTAAATATGCGTATGGAGTAGTCCACACTTTTGGAAAAATTTGGGAGGAAAGAGGTTTAATTAATACCCAAGGAACGAATCTAATACATCAAGAACTAATAGTGAAAATTTTAAAGGCGTTAAGAAAACCAAAGGACATAGCAGTGGTACATGTGAGAGGACACCAAAAGGGGATTAGATTATCGAACCAGAGGGAATAACCTAGCCGATAGAGAGGCCCAGGAAGCAGCCCTGAGGACTCAGGTCGCTAAAATTAATGTAGTACAAGTACAAGGAGACATTAGTGAAAAAGAACTAGAGGAGAAAGAAAAGAAATTTACCCCTGAGGAACAGGCAAAATTAGAGAAAATAGGAGCTAAGTTAGAACAGGGAAAATGGATGCTGCCCAACGGGCGAGAGATGTTGCCAAAAGCTTATGCCAGGCAAATATTAGAACGATTACACACACAAACACATTGGGGTACAAAGGCGGTAAGTGATCATTTCCTTAAACAATTTGGCTGTATTGAGATTTTTGAAATAGCAAAGCAAATCACGCGAGGATGTTTAACTTGTCAAAAAGTAAACAAGAAAGTGTTTCGACAAGCAGCCACGGGAGGAAGGAAAACAGCTTATAGACCTTTTGAAAGAATACAAGTCGATTTTACTGAATTGCCTAAGGTAGGGAGAACAAAATATTTACTAGTAATAGTAGATCATTTAACACAATGGGTAGAAGCTTACCCTGTAGCACGAGCTACGGCACAGATGGTAGTAAAAATCTTATTAGAACACTTAATACCTAGATATGGGATAATCCAGTATATTGATTCTGATCAGGGCACACATTTTACTTCTAAAATAATAAAATTATTATGTCAGTCATTAGGTATTCAATGGGAATACCACACTCCGTGGCACCCACAAAGCTCAGGGAAAGTAGAAAGAACGAATCAAACAATAAAACAGCAACTGGCTAAATTAATGATTGAGACACAGATGTCCTGGACGAAATGCCTACCATTGGCACTATTAAACATAAGAACTAAGCCACACAGTGAGACTGGATTATCGCCATATGAAATGTTATATGGAATGCCTTACTCCCAAGGGATGCCCCTGGGGAATAATGTAGTTGAAGATTATAGTATCCAAAAATATATAATATCCATTGGAAAAAGGTTAAAAGAACTACGAGAGATTGCGATGGTGGCTCAAACACCACCATTAGGATTTGACACATGTGTCGCGAGTGAAAGGTCCAGTGAAGGAGTGGAGAGTCACATCTGAGCCCGGAGAAGCCAAGCTAACCATCAGACGAACTTAAAGAGACCTTCATCAAGAAGCATAAGCTAAGTTGCTGTGGGAATTTCATTGTAACTACTCCTGTAGAATTAGTGGACAGGGATAGATACCTATTAGGAAAGGTGATTTAGTCCATTGTGTAAATGGTGGTGTTTATTTTTAAGGGCAAAGTGTTCTACATGTTTTAAAATATATCATTTTCCAAAAAAGAAGTCAAGGATCTAGGAAACAGTTTAGAATTTTTGTGCATTCGCTGTGGGGCCACCACTCCCCTATATAACCTACCGTGGGTTAGGCTTTATTGTTGTCAATTTAATCAAAGAGTGTTTCTTGATTGAAGGTTACCCCTTAAAAGATTAAGGAAGAGGGCAAGACCGGAGGGGAACGAGTGGTGCGGCTTGAAAGGTCTGCCAAGGGCTGCAACCCCTTCGGGCTGTGACCGCCGATCACTATGGCCCTGACCGGACCTCTTCTGGTCCTGTTTGGGGTAAGCTCCTTGACTCTGGTTATGGCAAACTGCAGCCAGTGCGTAGTAACTACTAGGAGGGGACGGGTAAGTTCCCAGACTTTGGTTTATAATAGCGAAATAAAAGAATAAGGGAATCGGTACAGCACAGACTACTATTTAACTCATTTTATCATGAAATAGAAACAGGAGAGAAGCCCGGGCAGCGGCAGGGACCCGCAGGGAGCCCGCAGCTCGGCGGCAGCGGCTGAGGCGGCCGGTGCGGAGCCCACAGCGGCAGCAGCCAGCTCCCATCCCCTCAGAAGGCGGCCCTAGGGAGCGCGGCGCAGCAGTTTGCACGGGAAGGGCTCGGGAGGGAAGCTCAGCCACAGTCTCTATCCGAAAGATGCAGCCTCTGGAGTCGTCTGCACTTGCCAGAGCAGACGTGGCCGTACAAACTGAGCTCCCCTGGAAGCACGCAGCCACCCAGGTCGCTGGCTGCAGGCAGTGCCTTCACCTCTCAGGGCTAGTGGATGGTAGAAGAGGTGACAGCTGCGTGAGGTGTGGCCAGGTAGATGATGTCCTCAGCCTGGTAGCAGAGCTAAAAGAGGAAGTAGAACGGCTGCGGAGCATCAGGGAGAGTGAGAAAGAAATTGATTGTTGGACTCAGACTCTGACCTCCCCGAGTAAAAAACCAGAAAAGCCACCAAAAAGACCCCGAGCTGAAGGAGATCTGGTACCTTGCCCCTGCCAGACTGAAGGCAGTGGACAAAAGGAGGCTAGTGAATGGAGGGTAGTCCGTAATAGGGGAGGCAAGCGAACTCCCGCCTTGCCCACATCCCCTAACCAGGTGCCTCTGCACAACAGGTACGAGGCTCTTGGGGAGGTAGGCCAACCCATGGATGGCATGGAAGATGGTTTGGCTACCCCAGAAGAGATGCCGGGAGCAGTAAGGCCTACCCCCGGTTTAAAACCTGCCTCTACAAGGAAGAAGAGGCAGGTTATAGTAGTAGGAGACTCCCTTCTGAGGAGAACAGAAGGCCCAATGTGCTGGGCAGACCCTCTTGACAGGGAGGTTTGCTGCCTCCCTGGGGCCCAGGTTAGGGACGTCACTCAGAAAGTTCCCTGCCTGCTTTGGCCCTCGGACTACTACCCGCTGTTGCTCCTTCACGTGGGTGGTGACGAGGTGGCAGCACATGGCCCAAGAGCAATCCAGAGAGACTTGAGGGCGTTGGGAAAGTTAATGAGGCAGTCTGGGGCGCAGGGTGTCTGTTCTTCTGTTCTCCCAGTTACAGGCAGGGACACTGTAAGGAACAGACGTGTGCAATCTGTCAACACGTGGCTCCGTGGCTGGTGTCACCGCCACAGTTTTGGGTTTTTTGACAATGGGATGGCCTACGCGGCACCAGGCTCGTTGAATCGAACGGGGCTCATCTCTCTGAAAGGGGGAAGTGGGTCTTTGCTCATGAGCTAGTGGGGCTCGTTGACCGGGCTTTAAACTAGGCTTGTTGGGAGAGGGGGATGCCACATGGAGCTCCACCTGGACATGGATGAAGACCCAGCAGAGAGCTTATGGGTCAAGATTAAAGGGAACGCAGGGGCAGGGGACATTACGGTAGGGGTCTGCTACAGGCCATGTGACCAGGACGACAGAGCGAATGAGGCCCTGCACAGACAGATAGGAGCAGCATCGCGTTCGCAGAGCCTGGTCATCATGGGGGACTTCAACCACCCCGATACCTGTTGGAGGGACAACACAGCAGAGCACAAGAAATCCAGGCAGTTCTTGGAATGTGTCAATGACACATTTTTTCTTCCTCAAATGGTAGAGGAGCCAACAAGGAGAGGAACTATGCTGGACCTTGTCCTTAGCAACAAGGAGGGGCTGGTGGCGAGTGTCAAGCTCAAGGGTAGCCTCGGCTGCAGGGATCGTGAAATGGTAGAATTCAAGATCCTCGGGGCAGCGAGGAGAGCACGCAGCAAGCTCGCTACCTGGACTCCAAGAGAGCAGACTTTGGCCTCTTGAGGGACCTGCTTGGCAGGGTAACATGGGAAAAAGTACTGGAGGGCAGAGGGGCCCAAGAGAGCTGGTTACTATTCAAGGATCACCTCCTCCAAGCTCAGCTCAGGAACGGTGCATGCCAAGAATGAGGAAGTCAGGCAAAAATGCCAGGAGGCCTGCGTGGATTAACAAAGAGCTCCTGGACAAGCTCCAAAGCAAAAAGGAGGCCTACAGAGGGTGGAAGCAAGGACGGGTTGACTGGGTGGAATACAGAGAAACTGTCTGAGTGACCAGGAACCAGATTAGGCAAGCTAAAGCCCAGATAGAATTAAATCTGGCTAGGGGCAGCAAGGATAACAAGAAAAGCTTCTCTAAGTACGTCAGGGGTAAAGGCAAGACTAGGGAAGAGGTGGGCCCTCTCAGGAAGGAGGCAGGAGACGTGGTCACCCAGGATATGGAGAAGGCTGAGGTGCTGAATGACATTTTTGCCTCGGTCTTCACCGGCAAGGGCTCCAACCACACCACCCAAGTAGCAGAATGCAAAGGCAGGGTCTATGAAAATGAAAACCCGCCCACTGTAGGAGAAGATCAGGTTCAGGACCATCTGAGGAACCTGAAGGTGCGTAAGTCCATGGGACCAGATGAAATCCATCCACGGGTCCTGAGGGAGCTGGCAGATGAAGTGGCCAAGCCGCTTTCCATTCTATTTGAAAAGTCGTGGCAGTCTGGTGAAGTTCCCGCTGATTGGAAAAGGGGACAGGTAACCTCCGTTTTCAAAAAGGCAAAAAAGGATGAGCCAGCGAACGACAGACCGGTCAGTCTCACCTCTGTGCCCGGCAAGGTCATGGAGCAGATGCTCCTGGAATCTCTGCTAAGGCACATGGAAAATAAGAAGGTGACTGGTGATAGCCAACATGGCTTCATCGAAGGCAGATCGTGCCTGACGGATTTAGTGGCCTTTTAGGATGTTGCCACAGCATTGGCGGATACATCATGTACCAGCTCCTGCCAGCCCCTGGCCACCGAGGGCTGTTGGGGTGAGAGGGGCTGTGTTGCCCTCTCCCTGAGGCTCTCCAGCCAAGGCAGACTCGGTGTCCCAAGGTTCTGCAGGTGGTGCTGCTGCCATGGTGTCCACGCATTGTGCCCGGTCGTGCTGGGTGACAGTCACAGCCTTGCCCACGACCTCCGTCACGGTGTACAGGGCTGTGTCGTGCAGAGCCTCGTCGGAGGCTGTGGGGCCGTGTGGGGCAGGTGCCTGGCTCTCGGTGTCCGGAGCTGCTGCTGGTGGTGTTGCTGCTGTTGCTGCCGCCTTGCTTTGGGCCAGGTTGTGCTGGATGACAACCAGAGTGCTGACCACAGCCTTTGTCACCATGCACAGGGCCATGTCCTGCAGAGCCTGGTAGGCTGTGGGGCTGCGCGGGGCAGGTGCCTGGCTCTCTGCCTGTGCTGCTGCGGCAAAGTGCGGAGCGCCAGCTTCTGCCAGAGGGATTTCAGGCACTGAAGCAGCCGCTTCATCCTCGTATGGTGCTGGGAAGATAGCGGCTGTGCTGGTCCCACCGTAGTGGTGTTCAGACATGGGAGAAGCCATGTTTTCTCCATGCTCACGTGCCGATGGGATGAGAGGGGCTGAGCTGGCCTCTCCCCGAGGCTCTCCAGCCAAGGCAGACTCGCCGTCCTGTGGCGCTGCAGGTGGTGTTGCTGCTGCTGCTGCAGCCTTGCTTTTTGCCAGTTTTTCCTGGCTCAGAAGGAGAGAATTTATGAGAGCCTCTCTGACCATGCTCAGGACTGTGTCTTGACGAGCTTCGTCCTTGTAGTCTGGGGGGGTGGTGTATGGGGCAGGTGCCTGCCCCTCTGCCTCTGCTGCAGCCAAGGCAGACTCGGTGCCCTGTGGCGCTGCAGGTGGTGATGCTGCTGTTGCCGAATCCGTACTTTGTGCCTGCAAGCGCTGCCTCACAAGCACAGAATTGATGAGGGCCTCTCTCACCATGCTCAGGGCTGTGTCCTGCAGAGCCTCGTCCTCGTAGGCTGGGGGGGTGTATGGGGCAGGTGCCCGGCTCTCTACTTCTGCTGCAGGGGCCTGCTGGCTGGGGATGGGAGAAGCGGTTGCCTTTGCCTCCTCTTGTGCCGTGGGAGCCAGAGGTGTGCGGTGCCCCTCTTGCTCAGGAGTTCCGGCCAGGGCACAAGCTGCCGGCTCAGCATCTGTGGGACCAGGCAGGGCAGGAGACGCGCTCTGCAGGTCACCAGCTATGTCACCTGCCAGCTCTGTGCCCAGGCTGCTGGGCCGGCCGCACTCCTCCTGGGGACCATCGTGGGTGTCCTGGAAGAGCTCCGGGACCGAGGCGTTGACCCAGATAGTGTGGATGCTGATGTCTTCCCCTTGGGACAGCTCCTTGTCACTGCTGTCTTTGCACTTCTCCTGCTCCTCGGCCAAGGCCCCTGGCTTTTCCTCCGGGCTGTCCTGCTGCCGCTGCAGGGTGGCATTGCTGAGTTGGGCCAGGCTGCGCCTGGTGCGGGCCAGGCAGCTCCTCTCCAGCTCCTCCAGGGACTCTGTCTTGATGGGCAGGATGGCCGGATCCTCTGCAAAAGCCTTGCCTCCATTGGCTGCTAACACCTTGTCTGATGTTGGTGTCACGGCTTCAGCCCTTCCCCGTGGTGCTGCTGGCTGCTGGCTGGGTCCATGGCTTGCAGTGAAAACTCTACACAAAACCTTGTTTGTGATGTCCCGGGCGGCGTCCTTCCCTGCTGCGCTGTAGGCTGGAGGGAGCTGCCGGGCAGGCCTGAAGCTCCTCACCCTCGCAGGTCTGCCCCGCTCACCGTTGATGCCCCGAGGAGGTGGGACTGGCCATAGGCAGCCGCTGGCTGCAGTGCTGCTGGCCGTTTGCCAGCCCGTGGCAGGAGAGTTCGAGGGTGCTGGTGGCAGAGGCGGCAGCTTGCAGCAGCTGCTGGCGCGTCTTGATGGCCGAGCGGCGGTTGCGTGCCCGGCTGTCGCTGCCTGCCTGTGCTGAGTGTCTTCCTGCAGCACCACCACCCTGTTGCAGGGCAGTGCCTTGCTGCGCACCACGCTGTCTGACTGCAAGAGAAGCCGAGGAGACAGGCTGTGTGACTGTGGCCCTGGTCCCCACGGCTCGGCTGGAAGAGGTCCTGCAGCCGGGCTCCCCCGCCAGTCCCCCGGGCAGCGCTCGTCTCCGCAGGCGGCTGCTGCCAGTCCCAGAGCCAGCTGGGAGAGGACTGGTCCCCTCGCAGACCACGGTGACTCCCGGGAGCGCCCCTGGCATGCCCGGGCGGCCTGCTGGGCATGGCACGGTGGGCCCAGCTTGTGACAGGGGCCGAGCCCGCCTGTCCCCTCCTGCATGTCCCGCCTGCCCATCGGCAGCTCCCGGGGTTGGGAAGACGTTTGGCCCCGTCTCCCGCGGGCTCCCTACCTGTGCGCGGCAGCTCCCGGAGGCCTGCAAAGTCTCTGGGCAGGGGAGCTGTGGCAGCCTGTCCCCATGCAGGGGGGGCTTATCATCTAGCTGGACTTATGCAAAGCGTTTGACACTGTCCCGCACGACATCCTGGTCTCTACATTGGAAAAGCATGGATTTGATGGGTGGAGCATTCGGTGGATAAGGAACTGGCTAGATGGGCCCACTCAAAGGCTTGCAGTGAATGGCTCAATATCCACATGGAAACCAGTGAGGAGTGGTGTTCCTCAGGGGTCAGTACGGGGACCAGTGCTGTTTAACATCTTTGTCAGTGCCATGGACAGTGGGACTGAGTGCACCCTCAGCAAGTTTGCTGAGGACACCAAGCTGTGTGGCACGGTCGACACACTGGAGGGAAGGGACGCCATCCAGAGGGACCTGGAGAAGCTTGAGAGGTGGGCCTCTGTGAACCTCATGAAGTTCAACCAGGCCGAGTGCAAGAGCCTGCGCCTGGGTGATGGCAATCCCAGGCACAAATACAGGTTGGGCGGAGAATAGCTTGAGAGCAGCCCTGAGGAGAAGGACTTGCGGGTGCTGGTGGACGAGAAGCTCAACGTGAGCAGGCAATGCGCGCTCGCAGCCCAGAAAGCCAACCGCGTCCTGGGCTGCATCAAAAGAAGCGTGGCCAGCAGGTCGAGGGAGGTGATTCTGCCCCTCTACTCCACTCCCGTGAGACCCCACCTGGAGTCCTGCGTCCAGCTCTGGAGTCCTCAGCACAAGAAGGACGTGGACTTGTTGGAAGGGGTCCAGCGGAGGGCCACGAAGATGATCCGAGGGCTGGAGCACCTCTGCTATGAGGACAGGCGGAGAGAGTTGGGGATGTTCAGCCTGGAGAAGAGAAGGCTCCGGGGAGACCTTAGAGCAGCCTTCCAGTCCCTAAAGGGGCCCTAGAGGAAGGATGGGGAGGGACTCTTTATCAGGGAGTGTAATGACAGGGCACGGGGTAACGGCTTCAAACTGAAAGAGGGTAGATTTAGATTGGATATCAGGTAGAATTTCTTTCTTGTGTATTAAGGGTGGTGAGGCACTGGAACAGGTTGCCCAGGGAAGCTGTCAATGCCCCATCCCTGGAAGTGTTCAAGGCCAGGCTGGATGAGGCTTTGAGCAGCCTGGTGTAGTGGGAGGTGTCCCTGCCGAGAGCCTGGGTGCTTTGGGCCAGGTTGTGCTGGATGACAACCAGAGCGCTGACCACAGCCTTTGTCACCATGCACAGGGCCACGTCCTGCAGAGCCTGGTAGGCTGTGGTCCTGCAATTGTGTCACAACAACCCCATGCAGCGCTCCAGGCCTGGGGAAGAGTGGCTGGAGAGCTGCCTGGTGGAAAAGGACCTGGGGTTGTTGGTCACTAGCTGTCTTTCTCCTGCGACGGACCAGGTACAGACGAGCACTGGGGTAAAATCATCATCTTTTATTGGCCTCAGAAAACGTCCACAGCCGAGCAGACCATGCTCAGGACTGTGTCTTGACGATCTTGTCCTTGTAGTCTGGGGTGGTGCTGTATGGGGCAGGTGCCTGCCCCTCTGCCTCTGCCGCAGCCAAGGCAGACTCGGTGCCCTGTGGCGCTGCAGGTGGTGATATTATTTCAGTCATGGCCACAGCGTTGCATTTTGCACGGTCCCGCAGTGTTGCTGGCTGATGGCTCGGTGCCCCGCTTCCAAGGGAAACCTTGGCCAGGACCTCACTCGTGAGGCACCGGGCTGTGTCCTTTATTGCTCCTCTGTCTATTATTTCAGTCATGGCGGCAGCCTTGCAATGTGCACAGTCCCGCGGTGCTGCTGGCTGCTGGCTGGGTGCCCCGCTTCCAAGGGAAACCTTGGCCAGGACCTCACTCGTGAGGCACCGGGCTGTGTCCTTTATAGCTCCTCTGTCTATTATTTCAGTCATGGCGGCAGCCTTGCAATGTGCACGGTCCCGCGGTGCTGCTGGCTGCTGGCTGGGTGCCCTGCTTCCAAGGGAAACCTTGGCCAGGACCTCACTCGTGAGGCACCGGGCTGTGTCCTTTATTGCTCCTCTGTCTATTATTTCAGTCATGGCGGCAGCCTTGCAATGTGCACGGTCCCGCGGTGCTGCTGGCTGCTGGCTGGGTGCCCCGCTTCCAAGGGAAACCTTGGCCAGGACCTCACTTGTGAGGCACCGGGCTGTGTCCTTTATAGCTCCTCTGTCTATTATTTCAGTCATGGCGGCAGCCTTGCAATGTGCACGGTCCCGCGGTGCTGCTGGCTGCTGGCTGGGTGCCCCGCTTCCAAGGGAAACCTTGGCCAGGACCTCACTTGTGAGGCACCGGGCTGTGTCCTTTATAGCTCCTCTGTCTATTATTTCAGTCATGGCGGCAGCCTTGCATTGTGCACGGTCCCGCGGTGCTGCTGGCTGCTGGCTGGGTGCCCTGCTTCCAAGGGAAACCTTGGCCAGGACCTCACTCGTGAGGCACCGGGCTGTGTCCTTTATTGCTCCTGTGTCTATTGGTGGCTGGTGGCTCCCAGCGGCCTGCAAAGTCTCTGGGCAGAGGAGCTGTGGCAGCCTGTCCCCATGGAGGGTCAAGGCCTGGCTCTGCCTGTCCTTCGGCGCTACCTCTGGTTGCCTGTGGGCCACCTGTGGGCAGGAGGAGGAGAAGGCCTTGGGTGGAGGTGGCTGCCTTGGCACAGCAGCCCCCACAGAATCACAGAATGATAGGGGTTGGAAGGGACCTCTCGATCAGCTAGTCCAACCCCCTGCCAGAGCAGGGTCACCCAGAGCAGGTTGCACAGGAACGCGTCCAGGTGGGTTTTGGATGTCTCTAGAGACGGAGACTCCACCAGCTCTCGGGGCAGCCCATTCCAGTGCTCTGTCACCCTCCATGAGGAAGTTCCTCCTCATGTTTAGATGGAACTTCCTCTCTTCAAGTTGCTGCCCGTTTGTGCGTGGTCCTGTCACTGGGCACCACTGAAAAGAGCCTGGCCCCATCCTCCTGACACCTACCCTTTAAGTATTTCTAAGCACTGATAAGGTCCCCCCTCAGTCTTCTTTTTTCCAGACTGAAAAGACCCAAGTCCCTCAGCCTTTCTTCCTAAGAGAGCTGTTCCAGTCCCCTCATCGTCTCGGTAGCCCTTTGCTGTACCCTCTCCAGCAGTTCCCTGTCCTTGAACCGGGGAGCCCAGAACTGGACACAGTACTGCAGATGTGGCCTCAGCAGGGCAGAGTGGAGGGGGAGGAGGACCTCCCTCGACCTGCTTGCCACGCTCTTCTTGGTGCACCCCAGGATGCCATTGACCTTCTTGGCCACAAAGGCACATTGGCCGGCTCACGGTCATCCTGTTGCCCACCAGGACTCCCAGGTCTCTCTTGGCAGAGCTGCTCTCCAGCAGGTCAGCCCCCAACCTGGACGGCTGCATGGGGTTATTCCTCCCCAGGCGCAGCACCCTACCCTTTTCCCCTCATTGAATTTCATAAGGTTTCTCTCTGCCCAACTCTCCAGCCTCTCTAGGTCTCGCTGTGCGGCGGCACAGCCTTCCGGTGTATCAGCCACCCCTCCCAACTTTGTAGTGTCAGCAAACCTGCTGAGGGTGCAAGTCCCTTCATCCAGGTCCTTGATGAATATATTGAACAGGACTGGACCCCGTACTGACCTCTGGGGAACACCACTCGTCACTGACCTCCAACTAGACTCTGTGCCCCTGATCACGGCCCTCTGAGCTCTACCGTTCAACCAGTTTTCAATCCCTCCCACTCTCCATTCCCTTAAGCCACACTTCCTAAGCTTCCCTGTGAGGATGCTGTGGGAGAGCGTATCGAAAGCCTTGCTGAAGCCAAGGTAGACAACATCCACTGCCCTCCCCTCATCTCTCCATCCAGTCATGCTATCCTACAAGTCAGTCATGCCAGCAAGCCCGGCCCTGGCAGCAAGGCAGCTCCGTGCGGCCCCGTCCCACCACCGTCCTCTCCCTCCTGCCCCGTCCCTCACCTGGCGCCTCTTCTGCAGGCTCGGCAGCCCCTTGTCGGGCTGGGAGTGGCTGTTCGCCTCCTCTTCCATTGGCGTCTTCGGCGTCCTCAGCCGTCGATCTGCTATGGTCACCCAGGGGAGATGCTACCTCTTGAGGGAGCTGCTCTCCTGGGAGTGGGTACCCCCGGGCTCTCGCTCCTTAAATGCCCCCACGGTCACCGGCGTCACAATGGCTTCGGTATGATGCGGCGACCGCGTCACAGAGCCCTGGTGGTCGCCATGGAGATGCCCACGCCTGGGACCGGCTGGGACCAGCTGTGCCGTGGCTCTGAACCAGCTGGGACCGGCCGGGACCAGCTGGGACCGGCACAGGGCAGCCCCTGCTCTCCCCTGGCGGGGGCCCTGCCAGGCCCGAGCCAACAGCTCCCACCCAGCCCGGTGGCAGCGGCCTCTGCAGAGCTCCCTCCTGGGGGCGCTCAGCAGCTCGGGGTGCCCCCGCCCTGGGCCTTGTCCCCAGGCATTGCTCCTGTATCTGGCTCCTCCAGGTGTGCCAGGGTTCCTGTGGGACACGGAGGTGTCCCCAGGTGCGCCGGTGGCTGCTCTGTCCCTGCCCTTCTCCAGCGGTGCTCCTCAAGGAGCCCAAGCGCAAGGCCTTCACCATGGCACCTGGTGCCAACTCTTGTCGCACCCGTCTCGCCGTCCTTGGCAACGTCAGCCTGCACGGACACCAGGCGGGCAGGGGGTTTCTCTCCTGCTGTTGGGGGCTGCTGGCTGAAGCAAAGAGGCCTTGGTGTCCTCTGCAGGCAGCTGCCTTCCCACCCAGTGACGCTCCAGTGCCACCATCAGTTCTGGCTCCGTGCTTGCCGTTCTACCTGCTCTGGCTGGCCCCTCTGGGAAGGGGAAGCATCCATGACTTTAGGAATGGGGATGTTTTCAAGAAGCAGCCCTGTGGTTTTTGAAACCTTCTGAGAGCTGGGGGCTGCGCGGTGCTCGGATCTGGGTGGGACCTGAGCAGCTGCTCTGACTGAGACTGCCCTCCCCGCAGGGCCTCTGCTCTCTGGCCATCCCCGTGGGCTCTTTGGTCCAGGGAGGAAAGGGGTGGTGTGGACGAGGGAAAGGCTGTGGACGTTGCCTACCTAGACGTTACCAAAGCCTTTGGCACAGCTTCCCACAGCATTCTCCTGGAGAAACTGGCTGCCCGTGGCGTGGATGGGCGTACGTGGTGGTGAATGGAGTTCAGTCCAGCTGGCGGCCGGTCACAGTGGTGTTCCCCATGGCTCGGTGCTGGGGCCGGTTCTGTTTCATGTCTTTATCGACCACCCGGAGGAGGGGATCGAGTGCACCCTCAGTCAGCTTGCAGAGGACAGCGAGCTGGGTGGGAGTGTCGATCTGCTGGAGGGTCGGAAGGCTCTGCAGAGGGATCTGGACAGGCTGGATCGATGGGACAAGGCCAATGGTGTGAGGTTCAACAAGGCCAAATGCCGTGGGGATGTATGGGGCAGGGCTGGGAGGTGCTGCGAGGGAGGGTTATGGGGCAGGCCCGGGGGAAAGTGTAGGGCAGGGCTGGGGGTAAAGCACAGGGGAGAGCTATAGGGGCTGTGGGGCTTGATCTGAGGGGCCTGCGGCAGGTGGCGGTAGCTGCTGGTGGGGAGGTGCTGCTGGGGCAGGAGGAGGATGGAGGTGCTCAGTGGGGGCCGATGAAGGCAGAGGTGACCCAAAGCTGACCACGGGGCTATTGCATCCCATGGGCATCGTGCTCAGTATAAAAGCTGAGGGACCAACGGGTCAGCCTCTTCCTTCAACGGCCGGCGTCCGAGGAGGACTCTGATACTGGGTTTGCGTATATTGTATTTTTCCCTTTTTTAGTAGTATGGTCATCTTTTATTGTTACTGTTAAGATTTCATTAAAGTCGTTTAGTTTCTTTCCGACCCATAAGCCTCCGTCTGCCTTATTCTCTCTCGCTTCTCTTCTGGGAGGGGAGAGAGGTTAAAGAGGGCGTGTGTCGTTCGAGTAGTGGCCAGCCCAGCCCAGCCCAGCCCAGCCCAGCGCACAGCAGGTTTTTACGCCTCGGTGCCTCTCCCCGCCGCGGTGTTAATTGCGGGCGGGGCGGGGCGGGCCGCCCGCGGTGCCCAGCAGAGCCGCGGCGGGGCCGGTGTCGGAGTTTCGTTCCGCTGCGGCCGCGGGAGCCGCGCCGGGGCGCGTTGTGGGATCCCCCGGCCGGAGCCTCGGCGGGCGGGTGCGGGCTCTGCCCTGCCCTGCCCTGCCCTGCCCTGCCCTGCCCTGCCGGGGTGGGCGAGGGCGGCAGCGTCCCCGGGCCGAGCGCTGCCGCGGGGTCGCTGGGGGGGTTTCGGGACCGAGCCCGTGCCCGGCCGGGGGGAGCAGGGGCGGCCCCGCCCGGCTCAGCTGCTCCTGGCTGGGGCCGGGCGGCCTCTGCCGCTCCCGGCGCGGGTCGGGCAGAGGCGGCCCGGGGGGCTCCGGCGGCGGCGGCGGGCGGGTCGCGGCGGCCGCAGGGGCGGGGAAGGGCCCCGGCTGCTGCCGCCGGGGCCGGGGGCTCTCGGGGTTGGGGGGACGCCGGGCGGCGCTGGGCTCGGAGGGGGCGGCTGGGCCCGGCGCGCCCTGCCCTCGAAGTGCCGGACCCCAGGGAGCGCTGCCGGGGGGTCTAGCTGTAGCATGCAGTTTAGGAGGTGTCCTTAAGCAGTGAGGTGTTAGTTGTAAAGCTTTATAAAGAGAGGCAGCTGAATGTAACGGGTTGTTGTGGTTTTTTTCCTGATATTTAGACGGCGTGCTCTGAAGTACTTTCTTTCTGTCTGGCTTTCAGTGGCACGTTCCCCTGGCAGCCCAGTAGCATCTCTCTGGGGCAGTGCAGCTGGCTGGATGTCCCTCCTCCTTGGGTGGCACGCAAAAACCCCTGTAGTCCAATTATAACTCTGTATTTTGGAGAGAGCTAATGTAGTGGTATCAACTCACAGCTGTGCGAGCTAAACTGGTGCCAGAGGAAAGTCGAATACTGTTAGAGTGTAAGTATTTTTAATGAGTGTCTGTAAACGTGGGCACACCTTTTTGACATGAAGCGAACGACCGAGCTTTGTTCTTTATTGTTCCTTTTTGCTAGTCAGGGTTTGACCCGTCCCTCTTAGCTGCATCGACCCAGCGAGCGAGGTGGGCAGCGGCAGCAGCGCGAGGGCTGTAGTTGCGGCGGTGGCTCCGTCAGCATCGATTCCGGTTACGGCCCAGCCCGCTCCTGCCGCCCCGCACGCAAGGCAGTGGATCTCCCTGCGGCCGCGCTGGGAGGAAGTGGCCCGGCGTTTCCCAGCGCCAGCCGGAGGGTTTGCCGTTGTGCTAAGGACGTGTTCAAAATGGCATCGGTTAGTCTTAATCCTGACTTTAAGAGTTGAGCTGGCGCTGGCTTTTGAAGGTTGTGCTGTATTTGGAGCTGAGGTGTTTCCCTAGAATCCTCCTGTAGCTCAGCTGCTGTCCCATCCCTCGCTCTGACGGAATTCCTCTACTCTCTTCTGTGCTATTTTTTTAGCACGCTGAACTCTAATTGGGGATTTTTGTTTTCCAGGTGCCTCGTTGTACGTGTCTCGTACTGCTCGAGAGATGCCCCAGCCCAGGTTTGCAGGCGGTGGCGGAGCCCCCCTGAGGGGAAGGGGCCAGCCCTGGGTCTGGTCGTTTTGCTCCTTTTTTGGGGGGAATAAGAAAGGGGTGTGTGTGTGTCTGGGGGGGTGGTGCTGTCATTTGGGACACTGCGATGTCACCGGGGCAGCGATGATGTGTCACGAAAGGTTATGGAGCAGATACTCTTGAGTGCCATCAGGCGGCATGTACAGGACGACCAGGCCATCAGGCCCCATCAGCATAGGTTTATGAAAGGCAGGTCCTGCTTGACTGACCGGATCTTCTTCTATGACAAGGTGACCCGCTTAGTGGGCGCGGGAAAGGCTGTGGATGTTGCCTACCTAGACGTTACCAAAGCCTTTGGCACAGCTTCCCACAGCATTCTCCTGGAGAAACTGGCTGCCCGTGGCTTGGATGGACATACACTTTGCTGGGTGAAGAACCGCCTGGCTGGCCGGGCGCAAAGAGTGCTGTGGTGAATGGCGTTCAATCCAGTTGGCGGCCGGTCACAGTGGTCTGCAGGGCTCGGTGCTGGGGCCAGTTTTGTTTAATGTCTTTATCAACGATGTGGAGGAGGGGATCGAGGGGATTTAATGGAATCCATAGTGGTGTTGAAATACACAAGTCTCACTGTGAGTGTTCTTGATACGCAAGCAGGCAGGAGGATTTTGGATTTACTCGCTTCCTGGTGCGGAGTAGATGTAACTTAGTGTCTTCTCTGCATAGATTAAAGCCATTTTATTTGCAGCAGCTTTTGGCCTTGGGTTTTTTCCTAGGTGTGAGAACTTGCAGAGACGTCTGACAAAGAACCCTCTCTTCTGGAAAACGTGAGCTTAAATTATGTCATTTGAAGCGCTTTCTAAACAGTGTTTTATCCTGTGTTTCGTCATTTAAGGAATGGAAACACAGTCATCATTACTACTGAAAACTGGCTTCCAGAAGAACCAGGAAGATGTGGAACGATTTGTTAAAAAAAAAAAAAAAAAAATTGAGGCCGCGTCCTTGGGTGGAAGAGGTTAGGGATGGCTTATTAAGGTGTTGATCTGTAGGATCCCCCTGAAGAATGCTTAGGCCCTTGGTCCCATTTTTACTTGGCACTTAGTTCTCAGCAGACAGATGACGTCCGAGAAGAGCTTGCCATCACCACTGTGATGGTACCAAACTGAGCAAGAAGACGAAGAATAGGCTGAGCCGCTTCCTCGCTTTTTTGCTTAAAAAGTGAACTCTCGCCTCCTAATTATGGGAGCGTTTGCTGTTGCTGAAGCCTGTTGCAAAGCAGCTCCTAGCATAAGGCAGCTGTGTTGCTGTCTCTTTTGGGTGGAATTCATCAGTTCTGAATTTAGCCATGGGCAGGTTAGGGATTTAATGTAAGCTGATCATCTAGGCTCCATCTACAGTCGAGAGAGAGAGATCTTCCATCATAAAGCAAGAAGGAATGGATCACCTCTGGAAATTCCTGTCTTCCTCCAGTGATTAGCGAAGGAGCCCTGAGGGCTGACTTAGTTGGGCCCCCGACTCTTAAGATCAGGCTTGCCATACAGAAAAGCCAGTCGATAGCGCTGTTGGTCTGGTTTTAGTCCCATGAGCTCTCTCTGTCTCTGAACTGGCATAGTGAAGCTCATGCATAGTCTAGTCATGCACTGGAGTCCCTTCTCGGTAAGGACCTGAGCAAATCCCAAATACCAGGGGAGACCCTGCCTCGAAAAAATAGAAAAAAGGTGTCCAGGGCAGCGGGGAGCTGTGAGGGGAAGCACAGCAAGCGGTGGCCTGACCCAGGTGCTTTGCCCCGCGCAGGTGGCGAGAGCGGAGTTTCTCCTGCTGTGCCCATGATGGTGGCCCGGTGCTGGAGAGCGGCACCTACAACAGGTTGAGGGCAGGTGAGTAGGGCAAGGAGAGCCAGGAGCCACATCCTGCTTAGGCCATCTCCGTGGAGGCACCAGCGTCCTGATGGATGGGTTGGTGATGGGTGCCCATGCTGTGGTGAAGGACGGCTGCATCTTGGGTTGTCTCAGTCTCAGGTGGCAGTGATTTCTCCTCTCTGTGCAGCACCGGTGAGGCCATATCTAGGCACTGGGTCCGGTTCCCACTGCCCAGCACCAAGCAGATTGTGACAAACGGGAGTGAGGTCAATGGGGCCGCTGAGCTGGAGGACGAGACGTTTGAAATCTGGATTTGCACAGTGAAAGAGAAGGTCAAGGGGCGTCTTATCGCTGTCTCTGCAACCATCTAATGGGAGAGGGTAGAGAAGACAGAGTCAGATGTCTCTCGGATGTGCAGTAGCAACAGCACAAGCTGTAACCTTGGAAACTTTGGGTGGCCATAAGGAGAGAAAAAGAAATCTTGCCCATGAGGGTGGTCAGATACGGGAAGAGGGGCCCGAGTGGGGAATATCTGCCCTCAGAGATGTTTGAAGCCCTGAGCATCCTGATGTAATTAGCCCTGCTTCAAGCAGAGGTTGGGGCAGAGACCTCCAGACGTCCCCTCCAACACGCATTGCTCTGTGATGCTGTGAAAAGAGAGCCCGGAGGTGCCGAGGCCTCTTGGGTCTGCAAGGCAGGGTGGGATCGGCTGGGGACCCTCCCGTGCACCACGTTTCTGCCCCCATGGAGCTCTGTCATCCAGACAGAATGACGCAACCTGGGCTGCCCGTGTTTTCAGCCCGGTTCTGTTTGCTCATGATGGCTGGCAAAAGAACTGCAGATATTTCGGTAGCTCACTGTGTGTCTTCTTTTCCAGAGCTCAGCGACACGCCTGCCATCATGGCCTGACACGGGCAGGGATGGGATGTGGACCTGCCATCTCAATGGGGACTGGAGAGCAGAACCTCCCCTGCTGCCCCTTCCTGCAAGGCAAACCCCAGCCTGCCGAGGGGGCCAGCTGGGAGGGCTCAGATCCGCCTGGTGAGGAAGAGCCGTTTGCCTCCATGACCCCGCCGGAGATGAGCACCGAGCTTCCTCTCCTACGGTTTTCCTTGCAATCCCGTGCCTGGCAGGGATCCCTGGGGTGTAGGGCAGCACAGATGGAGTTGCAGCCGTGAAGCAGCTGTGCACCGTGATGAGATGCAGCAACTGCATGGGAGCCACCATTTCCCTCCGAGACCACTGTCACCCCACAGGACAGTCACCCTGGGATCCCTCCTGCCGTGTGTAAGCCCTCTGTTTCCACAGCTGTGTTTTACACATGCTGCAAACACCTGAGCATCCTCCAGTCCTCCTTGTTCTCAGCTGCCCACGTTTCTCCCGTCAGACCAGCCTCTTCTCCACACAGTCCCGCCCTCCTCGCAGGTCTTCTCCATCCCTGAGAGTGCACCAGCCCCACCACAATGGTTGAGTGCTGCTGGCTGGGTCACTAGGGTCCGTACCTTCTTATAACGCAGGCAGAGGCAGCTTAGGTTTTCCTTCTCCCCACTCTTGCCCCGCCATAACATAGGCCCTAACAGGACAGTCTCTTCCCCTTGGCTGTGGGTACGGGCATCTCTTCTCACGTGTGCTGAAGGACTTTCTGGTGCCTTGGCCATGTAGCTACTGGAACTATGAGTAGGAGCACACCACTTTTCTTCAGAAGGATTGAGCTGCATGTGGATTGGTCCCACCAAGTGTCCTGTTTGCTTTTCCCTTGGAAAGGTCTGTATACGTGCTCTGCACCCTGGGATTTATTCTGGTTTTAATTTCTCCCCGTGGCTGCTGGCGTACAGGGAGAAGGGGGTCTGTGCCCTGCTCTGCAAGGGAGATGTGAACATCTCCCCGGTTTAAGCCATAGTCCCAGCTGGACCTGAACCACTGACAGCGAGGGCAGGCCCTTGATTTCGGTGGGCTTTTCTCCATCTTTGGTTGGCTGTATTCGTCGGCTGGCTGGTTGTTCCGTCTTCCGCGTGACGGCACGCAGTGTGGACCAGCCGGCTTTGAGCAGAGATGGGACCTGCCAGCACAGAGGAGGCTGGAGCCATGTTGTGTTTAGGGGGTGTGAAATGTGCTTAACTGATTCGTGTCAGTGTGGAACAGTGTTAGGGCCACAGGGTGAAGTGTGACCTTTGATTGTTTTGTCTGCCTGGCTGCAGACGAGACGGTGTGTCTATCGTGTCTGTGTTTTGCAGGAGCCACCTGGCGAACATTCTAGAATACCAACTTAAGCCGGTCCTGTTGTTATCTGCATAGTGACCTGTAAGAGGGGGCATACACCCATTTTTGGCAAGGGCCAACCATTTTAGAGGCAGTTATGAATATGTATTAGTATAGGAGATAGAAACCAAAAATGGGGGCTGTAAGGCGTGTGTCTTGGTTGGGCAGAGACTCCCGGCACACCCAGTGCTGTTTGCTTGCCTTTATTCCTTTAATAAATTATAAATTCTAATTGGAATCCTGTTTGCAATTAAATCGTTTATCACAATTTGGGTGCTCGTCCAGGATTGTCTTAGTTCCTGAATTCTGACTTGATCTAGGAGGGGTGCCCCACCATTAGGTGGCTCCTGATCAGGTCAGGTCAGGACTAACACCATCCTGAACCTGAGTAAAGGCAAGCAAAGAAAAGATTTTGATTTTTATTTTTATGAGCTCCCGTGCCGGCTGCAGCAGTTTATTTTACCCGTAATTCTGCGCGCGAAGATCCGAACGAAGATGACGGAGTCGTAAGTATTTAAAGTGTATACCGTTCGGTTGGGTGGGATTCGGTTGCCTGTGTGTAAGAGTGTGATTGAGACGGAACCTGGTTCCGAAGTGATTGCGGAGGTCTTCTAACCGCGGTTCCAGTCTCCCGCGAGGGACTTGGCCGGTGAAGGACCGAAGCAATTCCTATAGGATTCGTGGGTGGGTGATTGGTCCTAAACCCCCTGCAAGACACTCTTACTGGTAACCAAGGGCTGTAGGAATTGCCACAGTAAAATTCCTAGATGGGTCAGACAAAATCGAAGACCCAGGACCAGAGGAAAGGGAGCAAATTACCAGATATACCATTGGAAAGTCCATTAGGAATAATGATTAGGAATTGGAATGAAAGGGGCCCCAGAAAAGGAAAAAGTAAATTAAAATTAGTTCACTATTGTATGATTGAATGGCCGAAGAAACTTTTAAAACCACATGTCTTTTGGCCTGTTTTTGGATCCTTTGAAGACTGGATTTGCCAGGCCTTAAATCTATATGTTAATTCAAAGGAACCTTTTAGTCAGGAGGAAAGTGATTATGCAGGATTATGGATCAGGACTTCACGTCCTTTTCCGGCTTCAATACTTACATTAAAAACGGATGAAAAGTCTGAGAAAGAAGAAGGAAACAAAGACGAAAAAGGGAAGGAAAAAGATGATAAAGGGGAACCACTGGATAACTTACCACCTCCATATCCTAACAATCCTCCGCTATATCTTTTGGGGACTTCAGCAGAGCCCTTGATAAAATTATTAATAGGTCCCCATAAGGAGGAGGTTTTATTTTTAGTGGATACGGAAGCTGAAAAATCAACCATTCAGAAACTTCCAAAAGGAATAGAGATAGGGAAGAACTATATGTCAGTAGTCGGGGCAAAAGGAGAACCTTTTAAAGTCCCTATCTTGAAAGATGTAGAAGTAGAAACAGAAACGAAAATTTGTCTTAATGATTTACTTTTGCTCCCTGAAGCGGAATACAATTTACTAGGAAGGGATCTGATTTTGAAGTTAAACTTGAGCATTCAGAGTGAGGGGAACAAACCGCAGATCAAATTATATACTTTAACACAGGAGGATGAAGAAGCTATTAACCCCTCGGTGTGGTATAAAGAAGGGGAAACTGGAAAAATAAAAATGGACCCCATAAGCGTTCAAATAATAGATCCACATCGTTCGATTAGAATCAAGCAATACCCTATACCCATGGAGGGTCGAAAAGGATTAAAACCTGTAGTTGACAGACTTTTGGAAAAAGGAACCTTGGAACCATGTATGTCACCTCATAATACACCCATCCTCCCTGTAAAGAAACCGGACGGGTCATACAGAATGGTACAGGATTTCAGAGCTGTAAATCAGCGAACGATTACTAAATTCCCTGTAGTGGCAAATCCCTATACTTTATTAAGTCATATTTCTCCCAGACATACTTGGTATAGTGTGATAGATTTGCAAGATGCCTTTTGGGCCTGTCCTCTGGACGAGGGATCTAGAGATTATTTTGCTTTCGAGTGGGAGGACCCCGAAACGGGACGGAAACAGCAATTAAGATGGACGGTATTACCACAGGGGTTTACGGAGTCACCAAATTTATTTGGGCAAACTTTAGAGAAAATCTTACAGGATTTTACATTACCCCAGGAGATAAAATTATTGCAATATGTAGATGATTTCTTAGTAGCAGGAGAAACTGAAGAGGGGACCCGAGAAGCTACTATTAAATTGTTAAATTTTCTAGGGGAGAAGGGATTGAAAGTGTCCCGATCAAAACTACAGTTTGTAGAACAGGAAGTAAAATACTTAGGACATTGGCTAAGTAAGGGAAAGAATAAACTAGATTCTGGTAGGATATCTGGGATTCTATCTTTAAGACCCCCACAAACTAAAAAGGAGGTTCGGCAAATATTGGGATTATTAGGATATTGTAGATCATGGCTTGAAAATTATAGTGACAAGGTAAAATTTCTATATGAAAAATTAACTAGTAACCAACTTAAGTGGCTTACAGAAGATGACCAGAAATTCGAGGAAATAAAAAAGGCATTAATACAAGCACCTGTACCGAGCCTCCCAGATTTAGAAAAACCTTTCCATCTTTTTGTGAATACATCAAATCAGACAGCATATGGAGTTCTTACTCGAGACTGGGCAGGAATAAAAAAACCTGTGGGGTACTGTTCTAAATTACTTGATCCAGTAAGTAGAGGATGGCCTGCTTGTCTCCAAGCTTTGGTAGCTACCGCATTATTAATAGAGGAAGTTCGGAAAATTACCTTTAGTGCTCCATTAAAAGTGTATACCCCACACAATGTCAGGAGTGTTTTACAACAAAAGGCAGAAAAATGCTGAACGGACAGCCGGATCTTGAAATATGAAGCAATATTAATAGACTCTCCCGATTTAGAACTGAGGGTGACTTCTGCTCAGAGTCCAGCACAGTTTTTGTTTGGAGAGCCATCAAAGGAAGTACAACATAATTGTTTAGAGGTAATTGAGACCCAGACTAAGGTGAGGCCAGACTTAAGAGATACTGAGTTAGAAAATGCAGAAGTGTTATTTGTAGATGGCTCCTCCCGTGTGGTGGAAGGGAGGAGAAAATCAGGGTATGCCGTAATTAATAAAAATTTAGAACTTACAGAATCAGGACCTCTGAGTCCATCATGGTCAGCTGAAGCTTGCGAGCTGTATGCCCTTTGTAGAGCCCTGGAATTATTACAAGGAAAAAGCGGGACCATATTTACGGATTCTAAATATGCGTATGGAGTAGTCCACACTTTTGGAAAAATTTGGGAGGAAAGAGGTTTAATTAATACCCAAGGAAGGAATCTAATACATCAAGAACTAATAGTGAAAATTTTAAAGGCGTTAAGAAAACCAAAGGACATAGCAGTGGTACATGTGAGAGGACACCAAAAGGGGATTAGATTATCGAACCAGAGGGAATAACCTAGCCGATAGAGAGGCCCAGGAAGCAGCCCTGAGGACTCAGGTCGCTAAAATTAATGTAGTACAAGTACAAGGAGACATTAGTGAAAAAGAACTAGAGGAGAAAGAAAAGAAATTTACCCCTGAGGAACAGGCAAAATTAGAGAAAATAGGAGCTAAGTTAGAACAGGGAAAATGGATGCTGCCCAACGGGCGAGAGATGTTGCCAAAAGCTTATGCCAGGCAAATATTAGAACGATTACACACACAAACACATTGGGGTACAAAGGCGGTAAGTGATCATTTCCTTAAACAATTTGGCTGTATTGAGATTTTTGAAATAGCAAAGCAAATCACGCGAGGATGTTTAACTTGTCAAAAAGTAAACAAGAAAGTGTTTCGACAAGCAGCCACGGGAGGAAGGAAAACAGCTTATAGACCTTTTGAAAGAATACAAGTCGATTTTACTGAATTGCCTAAGGTAGGGAGAACAAAATATTTACTAGTAATAGTAGATCATTTAACACAATGGGTAGAAGCTTACCCTGTAGCACGAGCTACGGCACAGATGGTAGTAAAAATCTTATTAGAACACTTAATACCTAGATATGGGATAATCCAGTATATTGATTCTGATCAGGGCACACATTTTACTTCTAAAATAATAAAATTATTATGTCAGTCATTAGGTATTCAATGGGAATACCACACTCCGTGACACCCACAAAGCTCAGGGAAAGTAGAAAGAACGAATCAAACAATAAAACAGCAACTGGCTAAATTAATGATTGAGACACAGATGTCCTGGACGAAATGCCTACCATTGGCACTATTAAACATAAGAACTAAGCCACACAGTGAGACTGGATTATCGCCATATGAAATGTTATATGGAATGCCTTACTCCCAAGGGATGCCCCTGGGGAATAATGTAGTTGAAGATTATAGTATCCAAAAATATATAATATCCATTGGAAAAAGGTTAAAAGAACTACGAGAGATTGCGATGGTGGCTCAAACACCACCATTAGGATTTGACACATGTGTCGCGAGTGAAAGGTCCAGTGAAGGAGTGGAGAGTCACATCTGAGCCCGGAGAAGCCAAGCTAACCATCAGACGAACTTAAAGAGACCTTCATCAAGAAGCATAAGCTAAGTTGCTGTGGGAATTTCATTGTAACTACTCCTGTAGAATTAGTGGACAGGGATAAATACCTATTAGGAAAGGTGATTTAGTCCATTGTGTAAACGGTGGTGTTTATTTTTAAGGGCAAAGTGTTCTACATGTTTTAAAATATATCATTTTCCAAAAAAGAAGTCAAGGATCTAGGAAACAGTTTAGAATTTTTGTGCATTCGCTGTGGGGCCACCACTCCCCTATATAACCTACCATGGGTTAGGCTTTATTGTTGTCAATTTAATCAAAGAGTGTTTCTTGATTGAAGGTTACCCCTTAAAAGATTAAGGAAGAGGGCAAGACCGGAGGGGAACGAGTGGTGCGGCTTGAAAGGTCTGCCAAGGGCTGCAACCCCTTCGGGCTGTGACCGCCGATCACTATGGCCCTGACCGGACCTCTTCTGGTCCTGTTTGGGGTAAGCTCCTTGACTCTGGTTATGGCAAACTGCAGCCAGTGCGTAGTAACTACTAGGAGGGGACGGGTAAGTTCCCAGACTTTGGTTTATAATAGCGAAATAAAAGAATAAGGGAATCGGTACAGCACAGACTACTATTTAACTCATTTTATCATGAAATAGAAACAGGAGAGAAGCCCGGGCAGCGGCAGGGACCCGCAGGGAGCCCGCAGCTCGGCGGCAGCGGCTGAGGCGGCCGGTGCGGAGCCCGCAGCGGCAGCAGCCAGCTCCCATCCCCTCAGAAGGCGGCCCTAGGGAGCGCGGCGCAGCAGTTTGCACGGGAAGGGCTCGGGAGGGAAGCTCAGCCACAGTCTCTATCCGAAAGATGCAGCCTCTGGAGTCGTCTGCACTTGCCAGAGCAGACGTGGCCGTACAAACTGAGCTCCCCTGGAAGCACGCAGCCACCCAGGTCGCTGGCTGCAGGGAGTGCCTTCACCTCTCAGGGCTAGTGGATGGTAGAAGAGGTGACAGCTGCGTGAGGTGTGGCCAGGTAGATGATGTCCTCAGCCTGGTAGCAGAGCTAAAAGAGGAAGTAGAACGGCTGCGGAGCATCAGGGAGAGTGAGAAAGAAATTGATTGTTGGACTCAGACTCTGACCTCCCCGAGTAAAAAACCAGAAAAGCCACCAAAAAGACCCCGAGCTGAAGGAGATCTGGTACCTTGCCCCTGCCAGACTGAAGGCAGTGGACAAAAGGAGGCTAGTGAATGGAGGGTAGTCCATAATAGGGGAGGCAAGCGAACTCCCGCCTTGCCCACATCCCCTAACCAGGTGCCTCTGCACAACAGGTACGAGGCTCTTGGGGAGGTAGGCCAACCCATGGATGGCATGGAAGATGGTTTGGCTACCCCAGAAGAGATGCCGGGAGCAGTAAGGCCTACCCCCGGTTTAAAACCTGCCTCTACAAGGAAGAAGAGGCAGGTTATAGTAGTAGGAGACTCCCTTCTGAGGAGAACAGAAGGCCCAATGTGCTGGGCAGACCCTCTTGACAGGGAGGTTTGCTGCCTCCCTGGGGCCCAGGTTAGGGACGTCACTCAGAAACTTCCCTGCCTGCTTCGGCCCTCGGACTACTACCCGCTGTTGCTCCTTCACGTGGGTGGTGACGAGGTGGCAACACATGGCCCAAGAGCAATCCAGAGAGACTTGAGGGCGTTGGGAAAGTTAATGAGGCAGTCTGGGGCGCAGGGTGTCTGTTCTTCTGTTCTCCCGGTTACAGGCAGGGACACTGTAAGGAACAGACGTGTGCAATCTGTCAACACGTGGCTCCGTGGCTGGTGTCACCGCCACAGTTTTGGGTTTTTTGACAATGGGATGGCCTACGCGGCACCAGGCTCGTTGAATCGAATGGGGCTCATCTCTCTGAAAGGGGGAAGTGGGTCTTTGCTCGTGAGCTAGCGGGGCTCGTTGACCGGGCTTTAAACTAGGCTTGTTGGGAGAGGGGGATGCCACATGGAGCTCCACCTGGACATGGATGAAGACCCAGCAGAGAGCTTATGGGTCAAGATTAAAGGGAACGCAGGGGCAGGGGACATTACGGTAGGGGTCTGCTACAGGCCATGTGACCAGGACGACAGAGCGAATGAGGCCCTGCACAGACAGATAGGAGCAGCATCGCGTTCGCAGAGCCTGGTCATCATGGGGGACTTCAACCACCCCGATACCTGTTGGAGGGACAACACAGCAGAGCACAAGAAATCCAGGCAGTTCTTGGAATGTGTCAATGACACATTTTTTCTTCCTCAAATGGTGGAGGAGCCAACAAGGAGAGGAACTATGCTGGACCTTGTCCTTAGCAACAAGGAGGGGCTGGTGGCGAGTGTCAAGCTCAAGGGTAGCCTCGGCTGCAGGGATCGTGAAATGGTAGAATTCAAGATCCTCGGGGCAGCGAGGAGAGCACGCAGCAAGCTCGCTACCTGGACTCCAAGAGAGCAGACTTTGGCCTCTTGAGGGACCTGCTTGGCAGGGTAACATGGGAAAAAGTACTGGAGGGCAGAGGGGCCCAAGAGAGCTGGTTACTATTCAAGGATCACCTCCTCCAAGCTCAGCTCAGGAACGGTGCATGCCAAGAATGAGGAAGTCAGGCAAAAATGCCAGGAGGCCTGCGTGGATTAACAAAGAGCTCCTGGACAAGCTCCAAAGCAAAAAGGAGGCCTACAGAGGGTGGAAGCAAGGACGGGTTGACTGGGTGGAATACAGAGAAACTGTCTGAGTGACCAGGAACCAGATTAGGCAAGCTAAAGCCCAGATAGAATTAAATCTGGCTAGGGGCAGCAAGGATAACAAGAAAAGCTTCTCTAAGTACGTCAGGGGTAAAGGCAAGACTAGGGAAGAGGTGGGCCCTCTCAGGAAGGAGGCAGGAGACGTGGTCACCCAGGATATGGAGAAGGCTGAGGTGCTGAATGACTTTTTTGCCTCGGTCTTCACCGGCAATCACCTTCGATCTTCACCGGATCCCAAGAGTTGACTGTACTGGAGGCAGAAGTGAGCCTAACTGGGAATGAGTGGCAAAAACATCCCATTGTGACTGGCCCAGAGGCTCCATGCATCCTTGGTATAGATTACCTCAGGAGAGGGTATTTTAAGGACCCAAAAGGGTACCGCTGGGCCTTTGGCATAGCTGCCTTGGAGACGGAGGAAGTTAAACAGTTGTCTACCTTGCCTGGTCTCTCAGAGGACCCTTCTGTTGTGGGGTTGTTGAGGGTCGAAGAACAACAGGTGCCGATTGCTACCACAACAGTGCATCGGCGGCAGTATCGCACTAACCGAGACTCTCTGATTCCCATCCATAAGCTGATTCGTCAACTAGAGGTGCAAGGAGTGATCAGCAAGACTCGCTCACCCTTTAACAGTCCCATATGGCCGGTGCGAAAATCTAATGGAGAGTGGAGGCTAACTGTAGACTATTGTGGTCTGAATGAAGTCACGCCACCGCTGAGTGCTGCCGTGCCGGACATGCTAGAACTCCAGTACGAACTGGAGTCCAAGGCAGCCAAGTGGTATGCCACGACTGATATAGCGAATGCATTCTTCTCAATCCCTTTGGCAGCGGAGTGCAGGCCACAGTTTGCTTTCACTTGGAGGGGCGTCCAATACACCTGGAATCGACTGCCCCAGGGGTGGAAACACAGCCCCACCATTTGCCATGGACTGATCCAGACTGCACTGGAACAGG
>NW_027436174.1:0-53773 GCF_964199755.1 Larus michahellis | reverse complement strand
GAAGGGGGGGGGGGGGCGGGCGCGCGGCCTTTATTGGGGCGGGGGGGGCGGGGGGCGTGGCCTCGGCAAGCCCCGCCCCCGCGTTGGGCAGCGCCGTCTGGTAGATGACGATTGGCTGAAACCGGGGGGGGGGGGGGGGGGGGGAAGAAGAGAAGGGGCGGGGTCAGGAGGGGGGGAGGCGGGGCCACGCCCACAACCCCCATATAAGGGACGCCGCCGTCCAGGCCACGCCCTCTCCCCCCCCCGAGTCCATATAAGGCACCATCAACGCCCCCGAGTCCAATAAGGCACGCGGGAGCCCTGGCCACGCCCCCCGGCCTTATATAAGGGACCCGGGCGCCTTGGCCACGCCCCCCCGCTGCCGTATAAGGCACGCAAAGGCCTCGGCCACGCCCCCAAGCCTATATAAGGCACCTGGGAGCCATGGCCACGCCCCCCCGGGCCCATAGAAAGGTCCCCCACGGTCTGGCCACGCCCCCAGCCCCATATAAGGGACTCAGGAGCCCTGGCCACGCCCCCCAAGCCTATATAAGGGACTCCCCCCAAGGTCTGGGCCATGCCCCCAGCCCCATATAAGGGACTCAGGAGCCCCGGCCACGCCCCTCAACCCCATATAAGGCACATGGGCGTCCTGGCCACGCCCCCCAACCCCATAGGAAGGGACTCAGGAGCCCTGGCCACGCCCCCCCAACCCCATATAAGGGACCCAGGAGGCCGGCCACGCCCCCAGCGCCATATAAGGGCCGCCACTCACCGCCCCGCCCCTCGAGGCCCCGCCCCTTCCGGCCGCCACCGCCCCCGCGACCGTCAGTGCCACGCCCCCCGCCGATGACGTCATCAGCAGCACGTGGGCGCCCAGCACCACCCCCTGGGCGGGGCCAATGGGGGAGGGGAGAGGGGCGCGGGGCTCGGTGAGGCCACGCCCCACCTGAGAACCGCCCCATAGAGACCCACAGCGCCCCATAGCGCCCCACAGAGCCCCCCCATAGAGACTCCTAGCACCCCATAGAGCCCCACAGAGCCCCCATAGAGCCCCATAGAGACCCCCATAGAGACCCACAGCGCCCCATAGAGACCCATAGCACCCCATAGAGCCCCACAGAGACCCATAGCGCCCCATAGAGCCCCCCAGAGCCCCATAGAGCCCCATAGAGACCCCCATAGAGACCCATAGCACCCCATAGAGACCCATAGCACCCCATAGAGCCCCACAGAGACCCATAGCGACCCATAGTGCCCCACAGAGCCCCCTATAGAGACCCCTAGCGCCCCATACAGACCCACAGCGCCCCATAGAGCCCCTCTTAAAGCCCCATAGTGCCCCATAGTGCCCCATAGAGCCCCCCACAGAGACCCATAGAGCCCCACAGCGCCCCATGGAGACCCAGAGAGACCCACAGTGCCCCCCGAAGAGCCCCCTAGCGCCCCACAGCGCCCCCATAGTGCCCCACAGAGCACCCACAGAGCCCCACAGAACCCATAGAGACCCACAGACCCCACAAAGAGGTCAGCCCCAGCCCCATAGATCCCCCCCCCTACCCTCCCAGACCCATAGATCGCCCCCCGACCTCCACAGACCCTCCCAGCCCCATGGATCCCCACCAGCCCCATAGATCCTCCTTAGCCCCATAGATCCCCCCAGCCCCACAGGTCCCCCCCAGCCCCATAGATCCCCCCCAGCCCCACACCTCTGCAGCTGGGCGCAGGCGCAGACACGCGGGGCAGCCGTGGGGCAGGAGGAGCCCCCCAGCAGCAGCTGCAGCACCGAGGCCACGGCAGCCACGACCTCCAGCGCCAGCGACCCCGTGCCTGGGGGGGGACTGGTGTATACTGGGAGGGACTGGGATATACTGGGATGGGGCTGGGGGGCACTGGTTTATACTGGGAGGGACTGGGATATACTGGGATGGGGCTAGGAGGGACTGGGGAGGGGACTGGTTTATACTGGGATATACTGGGAGGGACTGGGGGGGGCTGGGAAGGGTCTGGGAGGGACTGGCGGGCACTGGTTTAATACTGGGAGGGACTGGTTTATACTGGGATGGGGATGGGACAGGCTGGGAGGGGGCTGGGAGGGACTGGGGGGGGACTGGGTTATACTGGGATATACTGGGAGGGACTGGGATATACTGGGATGGGGCTGGGACGGGCTGGGCGGGACTGGTTTATACTGGGAAGGACTGGGACGGGCTGGGAAGGGTCTGGGAGGGACTGGGGGGGGAACTGGTTTATACTGGGATAAACTGGGAGGGGCTGGGGTGGACTGGTTTATACTGGGAGGGACTGGGATATACTGGGATGGGGCTGGGACAGGCTGGGAGGGGTCCGGGAGGGACTGGGGAGGGGGGACTGGTTTATACTGGGATCTACTGGGGGGAACTGGGAAGGGGCCCTGTCACCCCCCCCCCCCCCCCATGTCACACACCGCCCCCCCCCCGCCCTCCCCCCCCCTCCCCCCGCCCCACAAGTGCCCCCCTCCCCGCCCCACACCTCCCCCCTTCGCCCCCCGGCCCCCACCCACCCCCACCCCCACCCCCGCCCCACAAGTGCCCCCCCCACCCCCCCGCCCCCTCACCCGCCCCACGGAGGGTCCTTGGCAAAGGCCACCAGCAGCGACCCCGACACCAGCAGCTGTGGGGCGGGGGGGGGGGTGTCTCACTCACCCATGAGTGACCCCGACCCATAAGTGACACACCCCCCCCACACACACCCCCCCCCCGGACCCACAACCACCCCCCCACCCCCCATAACCGCCCCCCACCCCACAAGTGCTCCCCCCGCCTCACGGAGCCCCCTCACCCTATAAGTAACCCCCGCCGCACAGTGACCCCCCCCCCGCCCCATAACCACCCCCCTCGCCCCACAAGTGCCCCCCCCCCGCCTCACAGAGCCCCCTCACCCCATAAGTGCCCCCTCGCCCCACAGCCACCCCCCCCACCAGTGCCCCCCCCGCCCCATAACCACCCCCCCGCCCCAAAAGTGCCCCCCCCGCCCCATAACCACCCCCCCACAACCACCCCCCCACATGTGACCCCCCCCTGCCCCACAAGTGCCCCTCCCCCGCCCCATAACCACCCCCCCCCGCCCCGCAAGTGCCCCCCCGCCTCGCAGAACCCCCTCATCCCATAAGTGCCCCCTCGCCCCACAGCCACCCCCCCCACCAGTGCCCCCCCCGCCCCATAACCACCCCCTCCACAACCACCCCCCCCACAAGTGCCCCTCCCCCGCCCCATAACCACCCCCCTCGCCCCACAAGTGCCCCCCCCCCCCCCGCCTCACAGAGCCCCCTCACCCCATCAGTGCCCCCTCGCCCCACGGCCACCCCCCCCCACCACTGCCCCCCCCGCCCCATAACCACCCCCTCCACAACCACCCCCCCCACAAGTGCCCCTCCCCCGCCCCATAACCACCCCCCCCCCGCCCTACAAGTGCCCCCCCCCGCCCCATAACCACCCCCCCCCGCCCCACAAGTGCCCCCCCCGCCCCTCACCAGGCTGCCGGTGCCCAGCGGCGCCCCCAGCAGCGCCCCCAGCGGGTCCCCGAGCGCCACCAGCAGCGTCGCCCCCAGCGCCGCCTGCAGCGCCCCCAGCAGCCCCTGCGCCACCTGCGGGCGGGGCCGAACCGGGGGGGGGGAGGGGGAGAGAGGGGCCAATGGGGGGCGAGGCGGGGTCAGGAAGGGGGCGGGGCCAGAGGGGCGCGGGGCCAATGAGGGGGGCGGGGGCAAGGAGGGGGCGGGGTCAGAAGGGGGTGAGGGTCAGGAGGGGGCGGGGGCGAAGGGGGCGTGGCCAATGAGGGGGCGGAGTCATGAAGGGGGCGGGGGCAGAAGGGGCGGGGCCAATGAGGGGCCGGAGTCATGAAGGGGGCGGGGGCAGAAGGGGCGGGGCCAATGAGGGGGCGGGGCCAGAGGGGCGCAGAGTCATGAAGGGGGCGGGGTCAGAAGGGGGTGAGGGTCAGAAGGGGGCGGGGCCAATGAGGGGACGGGAGCGGGGGGTCGGGGAGGGGGGTGTCGGGGGGGGGGGCCGGGCCAATGAGGGGGCAGAATCATGAAGGGGCGGGGCCAGAAAGGCGCGGGGCCAATGAAGGGGCGGGGCCAAGGAGGGGGCGGTGTCATTAAGGGGGCGGGGCCAGAAGGGGCGGGGCAAGGAGGGGGGGCGAAGGGGGGGGCGGGGGCGGAGGGGGCCGGGCCAATGAGGGGGCGGGGACAGAAGGGGGCGGGGTCAGAGGAGGAGCGAGGCCAATGAGGGGGCGTGGTTAAAGAGGGGCGTGGTCTTGTGGGGCGGGGGGGGGGGGGGACCGGGGGCGGGATGGGGGGGGCGGCCCCAGCCCCACACTTATGGGGGCGGGGGGGGGGGGGGGGGGGGGGGGCTGTTACTTATGGGGCAGGAGGGACTTATGGGGCAGGGGGGGTCACTTATAGGGTGGGGGACACTTATGGGGCGGGGGGAGGTTATGGGGCAAGGGGGGGGCACTTATGGGATGGGGCGGGGCACTTATGGGGCAAGGAGGGGGCTTATGGGGGGGCACTTATGGGTCAGGGAGGACTTATGGGGCAGGGGGAGGTTATGGGGCGGCTGGGAGGGCACTTATGGGGTGGGGGAGTCACTTATAGGGAGAGGGGAGCAGTTATGGGGGCAGGGTGAGGTTATGGGGAGGGGGGCACGTGTGGGGCGGGAGGCGTGTTATGGGGCGGGGGGGGGGGGGGGGGGGTGTCACTTATGGGTCGTTCACTCACCCCCAGGGCCAGGGGCTCGCCCCACAAGTGCCGCTTCTCGCCCTTGGCCCCCCCCGGCACGATGTGGGTCAGAAGCACCATCCCCTCCATGGCCCCACTGCTTGGGGGGCGCGGACGCGTGGGTCCCTTCTCACTTGGGGGTCCCGGATCCCTGGGGCCTTCCTGGGGGCGGGGGGGGGGGGGGGGCGGGACACACCCCACAGATGTGGGTCCCGGACCCCCCTGGGTCCCTACTTGTGGGTCCCGGACCCCTGGGTCCCCTCTCACTTGTGGGTCCCCCCCACAGATGTGGGTCCCGGCCGCGTGTTCCCCCCCCCCCGTTACCTGCCCGAGCGTCGCCGCGTCCCTCTGGGGGGGGGGGGGGGAGGGGCAAAAGGGACCTCGACCCCCCCCCGGCCCCTCCCCCCCCCCGCCCCTCCCCCCCCTCCCCCCCCCCCAGCGTCCGCGAGCGGGAAAAAAAGAAAAAAAAAAACGAAAAACGACCCATTTTTAACCATTTTTTCCCATTTTTAAAGGGGGGGGAACCACCGAGAAGCCGTTTGGGGACCCCTCCCCCCCCCACCCCCCCGACGCCGATTCGGGGTGAAAAAGGCGGGTTTTGGGTCAAAGGCCGCATTTTTGGAGGCAAATCTCTCTTTTTTGTCATTATTAATTTTTGGGGTTTTGTTTTTTTTTTTTTTGTTGGTCCCCCCCCCCCCCCCAGCGGTTTCGGGGCCAAAACCCGGGTTTTTGGGGGGGTAAAACTCAACCCCCTCCCCCCCACCCCCCCGCCCTTTTTGGGGTCAAATTCCTCTTTTTCGGGGCAGGAAAAATCGATTTTTTTTGTTGGTTTTTTTTTTTTTTTGCCGCCTTCAAAAAAACAGCGAGTTTTGGCGCCGGGGGTTGGTTGCTTTTTTTTTTAACCCTTTTTCTGGGGTGAGAAAAAGGCGATTTTGGGTCAAAAGTCCCTTCCCGGGGCGGGGGGGGGGGGGGGAGGGGGAGCCCCGTTTCGGGTCGAAAACTCAGGATTTTTGGGGTGGAAAGTCTTTATTTGGGTGGAAAAATCCTGATTTGGGGGCGAAAAGTCCCGATTTCAGGTCGAAAATCCGGATTTCGGGTCGGAAGTCCGTATTTGGGGTCAAAAAGTCCTGATTTTGGGTCAAAGAGTCCTGATTTTGGGTCGAATGTCCTTATTTTGGGTCAAGAAGTCCTTATTTTGGATCCAAAAGTCATGATTTTCGGTCAAAAAGTCATGATTTTAGTTCGAAAGTCCTTATTTTGGGTTAAAAATCCTTATTTTGGGTCAAAAAGTCATGATTTTGGTCGAAAAGTCCTGATTTTAGGCCAAAAGTCCTTATTTTGGGTTGAAAATCCTTATTTTGGGTCGGAAAGTCTGTATTTTGGGTCAAAAAGTCCTCATTTTGGGTCAAGAAGTCCTGATTTTGGGTCATATGTCCTTCTTATGCATTGAAAAGTCCTTTTTTTAGGGCGAAAAGTCATTATTTTGGCTCCAAAAGTCCTTATTTTGGGTCAAAAAGTCATGATATTGGGTCGAAAAGTCGTTACTCTGCGTCAAAAAGTCACGATTTTCAGTCAAAAAGTCATGATTTTAGGTCAAAAGTCCTTATTTTGGGTTGAAAATCATTATTTTGGGTCAAAAAATATTATTTTGGGTCAAAAGTCCTTACTTGGGGTTGAAAAGTCCTTATTTTAGGTCGAAAAGTCATTATTTAGGCTCCAAAAGTCCTTATTTTGGGTCGGAAAGTCATGATTTTAGATAGAAAGTCCTTATTTTAGGTTGGAAATCCTTTTTTTAGGTCAAAAAGTCATGATTTTGGGTCAAAAAGTCCTTATTTTGGGTTGAAAAGTCCTTATTTTGGGTCAAGAAGTCATGATTTTGGGTCAAACAGTCATGGGTTTTAGGTCGAAAGTCCTTATTTTGGGTTGAAAATCATTATTTTGGGTCAAAAGTCATGATTTTGTGTCAAAAAAAATATTCTTTTGGGTCAAAAGTCCTTATTTTGGTTTGAAAAGTCCTTATTTTGGGTTGAAAAGTCCCGATTTTGGGTCAAAAATATCATTATTTTGGGTCAAAAATCCTTACTTAGGGTTGAAAAGTCCTTATTTTGAGTCGAAAATTCATTATTATGGCTCCAAAAGTCCTTATTTTGGGTCGAAAAGTCATGATATTGGGTCGAAAAGTCATGATTTTAGATCGAAAGTCCTTATTTTAGGTTGGAAATCCTTTTTTTTAGGTCAAAGTCAATGATTTTGGGTCAAAAAAGTCCTTATTTTGGGTTGAAAAGTCATGATATTGGGTCGAAAAGTCATGATTTTGGTCAAACAGTCATGATTTTAGGTCCGAAAGTCCTTATTTTGGGTTGAAAATCATTATCTTCGGTCAAAAAATCATTATTTTGGTCAAAAGTCCTTATTTTGGGTTGAAAAGTCCTTTATTTTGGGTTGAAAAGTCATTATTTTAGTTGAAAGTCCTTATTTTGGGTCGAAAAGTCATGATTTTGGGTCAAAAAAATCTTATTTTTCATCAAAAGTCCTTACTTTGGGTCGAAAAGTCCTTATTTTGGGTCAAAAATCCTTATTTTGGGTCGAAAAGTCATGATATTGGGTCAAGAAGTCATGATTTTGGGTCAAACATTCATGATGTTAGGTCGAAAGTCCTTATTTTGGGTTGAAAATCATTATTTTGGGTCAAAAGTCATGATTTTGTGTCAAAAAAATTAATTTTTTGGTCAAAACTCCTTATTTTGGTTTGAAAAGTCCTTATTTTGGGTCGAAAAGTCATGATTTTGGGTCAAAAAGTCCTTATTTTGGGTCAGAAAGTCATGATATTGTGTCAAGAAGTCATGATTTTGGGTCAAACAGTCATGATTTTAGGTCAGAAGTCCTTATTTTGGGTTGAAAATCATTATTTTGGGTCAAAAGTCATGATTTTCGGTCAAAAAAATAATTCTTTTGGGTCAAAAGTCCTTATTTTGGTTTGAGAAGTCCTTATTTTGGGTCAAAAACTCATTATTTTGGCTCAAAAAGTCCTTATTCTGGGTTAAAAAGTCATGATTTTGGGTTGAAAAGTCCTTATTTTGCATTGAAAAGTCCTGATTTTGGGTCAAAAAATCCCTATTTTGGCTCAAAAGTCTTTCTTTTGGGTTGAAAATCCTTACTTTAGGTCAAAAAAGTCATGATTTTGGCTCAGAAGGTCCTTTTTTGGGTTGAAAAGTCCTTGTTTTGGGTTGAAAAGTCCTTATTTTGCATCAAGAAGTCTTTATTTTGGGTCAAAAAATCATTATTTTGGGTTGAACAGTCAGGATTTTGGCTCAAAAAGTCTGTTTTTTTTGGGTTGAAAAGTCCTTGTTTTGGGTCGAAAAGTCTTGATTTTGGGTCAAAAATGCTCTTTCTTTGGGGAGGAGCCACGGGTTTCGGACGTGATGCCTTTTTGGGGTGGAAAAGTCATTATTTTGGTTTCCAAAAAGCCCATTTTGGGGCGGGGGAAAATCCTGCTTTATGGCGGCGATGCTTTTTTTGGTGGAAAAATCCTCATTTTGGTTCCTTTTTTTGGGGGGGGGGGGGGGCAAAACGCTGTTTTTGTTGCCCGCGAGGCCGTTTTGGGCATCAAAAATCCCCATTTTTGTTCTGAACCGCCCCCTTTTTTTTGGGGGGTGGGTGGGGGGGAGCCCAAACAGTGTTTTGTTGGGGTTTTTTTTGGGTGGCCACGCTATTTTTTCGGGGCTAAAAGAGGCATTTTGGGGCCCTCCCCCACCAAGGACACCCGGGGCCCCCCCAGGGTGACGATGGCTGGGGGGGGCCAGATGATGTAAGCGGTGGTCAGCGGTGAGGTCAGCGGTGAGGTCATCGGTGAGGTCATCAGCGAGGGGGCAGCCTGGGAGGCAAAAGGTGGGCGCCAATACAAGAAAAAACCCTAAAAAAGGCCAAATTCAGCCCAAAAAAAAGCGGGGGGGGGGGGGGGACGGCACCTACCTGGCATGGGGGAGGGGGGGCCGGCTGGGGGTCGCAGTGACCTTGACGCCGACCTTGACCCCGACGTTGACCCCGGCCGTGACCCCGGCGCCGGCGGCGGCAGCAGCGGAAGAGTCGCCCCATGACCTGTGACCCCCCCCCCAAAAAAATCCCCCAAAATGTCACCGAAAACGGCCCAAATAGCCCCAAAATGGGCCCGGAACCCCCCGAAAGGCCCCCAAATAGGGCCAAAACGCCCCAAAAATGCCCCCAAATGGCCCCAAAATGCCCCAAAATAAGGTCAAATCGCCCAAAAATGCCCAAAAAATGCACCAAAGATGCCCCCAAAACTGCCCCAAAATAAGGTCAAGTTTCCCCTAAATGGCCCCAAAGAACCAAAAATCAACCAAATTACCCCCAAATAAGCCCAAAACAGCCCCAAATAACCCCCAAAATGCCTCAAAATAAGGCCAAATCGCCCCAAAATGCCCAAAAATGCCCCCAAAATACACTCAAAATACACCAACTGGCACCAAAATAAGGTCAAGTTCCCCCCAAATGGCCCCAAAGACACAAAAATCGACCAAATTACCCCCAAATAAGCCCAAAATAGCCCCAAATAACCCCCAAATGCCCCAAAATAAGGTCAAATCGCCCCAAAATGCCCCAAAACGCACCAAAAATGGCCCCAGAATAACTCCAAATGCCCCAAAATGACCTCAAAATACACCAAAAGACCCCCAAATAAGGTCAAGTTTCCCCCAAATGGCCCCAAAAATCAACCAAATTACCCCAAAATAAGCCCAAAACAGCCCCAAATAACACCCAAAATGCCCCAAAATAAGGTCAAATCACCCCAAAATACCCAAAAATACCCCCAAAATACACCAAATGTCCCCAAAATGCCCCACAAATAAGGTCAGGTTCCCCCAAAATGGCCACAAAGACACAAAAATTGACCAAATTACCCCAAAATAAGCCCAAAACAGCCCCAAATAACCCCCAAATGCCCCAAAATAAGGTCAAAATGTCCCAAAATGCCAAAAATGCCCCCAAACACCCCCAAAATGCCCCTGAAATACACCAAAATGCCCCCAAAATAAGGTCAAGTTCCCCCCAAATGGCCCAAAGACACAGAAATTGACCAAATTACCCCCAAATAAGACGAAAATAGCCCCAAATAACCCCCAAATGCCCCAAAATAAGGTCAAATTGCCCCAAAATGCCCCAAAACGCCCCCAAAATGCCCCCAAAATACACCAAATGGCTCCAAAATAAGGTCAGGTTTCCCCGAAATGGTCCCAAAGACCCAAAAATCGATGAAATTCCCCCAAATAAGCCCAAAATAGCCCCAAATAACCCCCCAAATGCCCCAAAATAAGGTCAAATCACCCCAAAATGCCCCCAAATAACCCCCAAATGGCTCCAAAATAAAGTCAAATCACCCCAAATTGCCCCAAATTGCCCCCAAAATAAGGTCAAATTCCCCCCAAATGGCCCCGAAGACACAAAAATTGACCAAATTACCCCCAAATAAGCCCAAAACAGCCCCCCAAAAAACCCCAAACGCCCCGCAAAAGGTCAAATCGCCCCAAAGTGGCCCCAAATGACCCAAAAAGGCCCTAAAATGGCCCCGAAAAGAAGCCCAGAGAAGCCCCAAATCGCCCCGGAATGACCCGAATGACCCCAAATTGCCCCCAATTGGCCCCAAATAAGGTCAAATCGCCTCCAAATAACCCCCAAATCCCCTAAATAAGCCCCAAACTCCACCCCCCCCAACTTCCCCCCGACCCCCCCCCAATGACGTCACTGAACCCCCCCCAAAATCCTCGGGTTTTACCCCAAAACGAGTGCGGGCGCCCCCTCCCCTCCCCCCGAACCCCCAATGACGTCACTGACCCCCCCCAAACCCTCAGGTTTTACCCCAAAATGAGGCCAGGTGCCCCACCCCCCCTTCCGGAACCCCCAATGACGTCACTGCCCCCCCCAAAAGCCTGTAATTAACCCCAAAACCGGTCGGGACGCCCCAGAACCGGCTCCTGAGCCCCAAATGACGTCACTGAGCCCCAAAAGCCTCTAATTAACCCCCCAAAAATGCCGGGGGCGCCCCCAAACCCCGCCCGGCGCCCTCGATGACGTCATCCACCCCCCCCCCCAACCCCCTCATTACGCCCCGAAAGCCCCAATTTAGCCCCAAATAGGTCAGGGCGCCCCAAAAACACACCCCCCCCCCCGAACCCCAAAATGTCTCAAACCCCCCCAAAACGCCCCCAAAACCCCTCCCAATCCCCCCAAAACGCCCCAAAAACCCCCCAAAACGCCCCCAACCCCCCAAAACCCCTCCAAACCCGCCAAAATGCCCCCAACCCCCCCCGAAATGTCCCCAACCCCCCCAAATTACCTCAAAAAAACCCCAAATCCCTTGAAAACCCCCCAAATCCCCCCGAATCCCCCCAAAATGCTCCAAATCAACCCAAAACGCCCCGAATCCCCCAAAAATGCCCCCAAACGCCCCAAATTCCCCCCCCTAACGCCCTAAAAAATAACAAAATTTCCCCGAACCCCCCCAAAATGCCCCAACCCCCCCCCCAAAAATGCCCCCAAACCCCCCAGAATGTCCCCAAACCCCCCAAATTACCTCAAAAAAAAAAAAAAACAAATCCCAAAATACCTCGAAAACCCCTAAAACACCCCCAAATCCTCCTAAAAAGGCACCGAATCGCCCCAAAATGTGCAAAATCGCTCCCAAAAAATCACAAAATTTCCCCCGAACCCCCCAAATGCCCCAAATCCCCCCAAAAACGCCTCAAATCGCCCCCGAAACGCCCCGAATTGGCCCAAAAACCCCCAATCCCCCCCCCGAAATGCCCCAAAATACCCCTAAACCCCCCCCCAAAACGCCCCGAATTCACCCCAAATCTCCCCAAATCACCCCCCTCCCCGGCAAAAGGCCCCGAAATGGCCCCAAATTCCACCCCCCTCCCCGAAAATCTCAAATTCCACCCCCCCAAAACCCCCTAAACCGCCCAAAACCCCCCAAAATCTCCCCGAACACCCCAAAATCTCCCCGAACGCCCCAAAACGCCCCCAAATCCCCCCCCCAAATGCCCGAATTGGTCCCCAAACCCCCAAGTTTCCCCCCCAAAACCCCCCAAAACGCCCGAAAACTCCCCAAAACGCCCCAACTCCCCCCTTTTTGCCTGAACTCGGCGGGTTTTGCCCCAAAAGTGGCGGCGGGGCCGGAGCGGGGCCGGTTTTTTGGGTTTTTTTTTTTTCGGGGGGGGGGGAGGGGCCGGAAGGGGCGTGGCCTCCCCAAGCCCCGCCCCCGAACCCCTAAAATCCTCGATTTTAGCCCTAAAAGCCCCTTCCCGACTCCCCCCCCGCCCCCCGCCAAAAACTCCTCCCCGAACCCCCCCAAAATCCTCCAGTTTTCCCCCAAAACGGGGGCCCCCGCGACCCCAAAATCTCCACACCCCCCCCCCGAATCCCCCAAACCCTCCGGTTTCACCCCAAAAATCCTCCGGTTTCACCCCAAAACTGTCCCGAGCCCCAAATTCCCCCGTTTTAGCCCCAAAACCGGCCCCCGAACCCCCCCCTCCCCAAAATTGGGCCCCCAACTCCTCCCCCAAACCCCCCCCCCCCAAAATCCTCCAATTTTTACCCCAAGAAATCCCCCTCCCCGAACCCCCAAAATCCTTCAATTTCACCCCAAAACCGATCCCTTGAGCCCCCAAATCCTGGAATTTTTACCCCAAACCCACCCCCCCCGCCCCCGAACCCCCCCCAAAATCCTCGAATTTAGCCCCAAAATCCCCCCACCCCACCCCCGGCCCCCCCTACGTCACTACCCCGCTCCCCATTGCGTCACCGCCGCCCCCCCCCCCCTTTTTTTGCCCCCAAAATCCCCCGATTGAGCCCCAAAACCGACCCCCGCGGGGGGGAGGGGGCGTGGCCTGAGCCCAGTGGGCGTGGCCTCGCCCCGCGCGGGAGGGCCGGTGGGCGGTGCCCGGCGCCTCATTTGCATGCCGGCCCCCCCTCATTTGCATACAGCGCGGGTCCCGCGGGTGCTTCATGTGCAGGCCTTTAATTGGCGTGTGGCTCATTTGCATCGCGCTCATTTGCATGCCCCTCATTTGCATGCCCCGCCCCCTTCCCCCCTCCCCCCAGCCCCCTCCAGCGCTTGCCCCTTTCGGGACCCCGATTTCGGGGTTTTTCACCCCAAAAAAAGAGGGCGGGGGGGGGGGGGGGGGGGAAGGAAGGGCGGGTCCCGCGCAGGTTTTATTGCCCGACCCCCCCCACCCCCTCCCCTCCCCGCGGCCCCAAAAAGGGGCTTTTTTTCCCCAAAAAAAGGGGCGCTTTTTTACTTTTTTTTGTGCTCCCCCCGCAAAGGGGGTTTTGCCCCCAAAAAGGGGCTTTTTCGCCCCAAAACTCAACGGCAAAGCGGCTCGTGCCCATGCAAAGGTGGGGGGGACGGGACGGACACCCCGACAATGTGGGGGGGGGGGAAGTGGGGGGTTTGGGTGCTGGGTCTGGGGCCCGGGCAGGCGGGTCCTTCTTGGGGGGGCGGGTGGGGGGTGCCCCATAGATGTGGGGCCCAGATGCCTGGGTCCCTCCTGGGTTGGGGGGGGGTCACCCCATAGTTGTGGGTCCCAGACGCCTGGGTCCCTCCTGGGCTTCGCCCCACAGATGTGGGGCCCGAACACCTGGGTCCATTCTCACTTGTGGGGCCCAGATGCCTGGGTCCTTCCCTGGGGAGGGGTCACCCCATAGACGTGGGGCCCAGACGCCTGGGTCCCTCCTGGGCTTCGCCCCATAGATGCGGGGCCCGAACATCCAGGTCCTTCTACCGCTTCGCCCCATAGATGTGGGGCCCAGATGCTGGTTTCATTCTCACTTGTGGGTCCTGGCTGGGGTGGGGGTGGGGGGGGGATGCGGGGGCCACCCCATAGATGCGGGGCCCGAACGTCTGGGTCCTTCCCCGGGCTTCGCCCCCCCTCAGATGCGGGTCCCGGATGCCTGGCTCCCCTCTACGCTTGTGGGTCACCCCACAGATGTGGGTCGCGGCCGTGCGTGTCCGTGCGATGGTTGGGGGGTGCTGGAGGCGGCAGGGTTGGGGGGGGGGGGGGTGGGGGGGGAAGCCGCCCCCCCCGGGGGGGGGGTTATTGCAGGGGGGGGCGCGGTGTGGGGCAGACCCACAAGTTGGGGGGGGGGGGCTACTCGGCCACCTGCACCCCGGCGCAGTTCTCCTTGCTCTCCGAGGTGATGGCCAGGTACTCCGAGCTGGGGGGAAGGGGGGGGGGGGGGGGGGGGGGGGGAAGGGAAATATGGGGGGCACGGTGGGGCGGGGGTGGCCCCACGGCGCCCCACAGCTCCCCACGGCCCCCTCTTGCCCCCCCCAAACTCCCCCAGTGCCCCCCTTTAGAACCCCCCCCCAACGCCCCCTTTCTAATGCCCCAAGAACCCTCCCCAGGCCCCGCCCCCTTCCCCGAGGCCCCGCCCCCTTCCCTGAGGCCACGCCCCCTCGCCTGGCCTAGGCCTGGCCAAGAGGCCCCGCCCTCCCAAGCCCCGCCCCCCTCCCCGCGAGGCCCCGCCCCCTCCGGCTCATCCCCGCCCCTCCTAAGCCCCGCCCCCTCCAGCCCTGTCCCCTTCCCCCACCCCTCTAGGCCCCGCCCCTCTCCTAAGCCCCGCCCCACCCCCTCAGGCCCCGCCCCTCAAGCCCCGCCCCCGCAGACCACGCCCCCTCAGCCCCGCCCCCCGCCCCTTCAACCCCAGCCCCTTCCCAGGCCACGCCCCCTGCCCAAGCCACGCCCCCTGCCCAAGCCACGCCCCCCGCAGGCCCCGCCCCCTCCTCAAGCCCCAACCCCTTCTCAGCCCCCGCCCCCCACCCCTTCCCCTGCCCCCTCCTCAGGCCCCGCCCCCTGCCCAAGCCCCGCCCCCTCAAGCCCTGTCTGCTTCCCCCCCCTCCCTCCTCAGGCCCCGCCCCCCCTCCTCAGGCCCCGCCCACTCACGCGCTGTCGGGGGGCGGGGCGGCGGCCGCCACCTTGCGGTAGCAGTAGAGCATCTCGGCCGCCAGCCAGAGGGTGAGCACCACGATGAGGACGTACATCAGGATCTCCGAGACGATGGAGGCCAGGTCCCGCCGCGCTGCCGGGCACGCCCGTCAGACCACGCCCTGCCCGGCGTGCCACGCCCAACCCCCCAACCCAGCCACGCCCCGCTCAAGGAGAGACACGCGCCCCCCCCACCCCCCTCTCCCCCCGCCACAACCCGGGGCGCTGCCGGGGCCGGGACTCGAACCGGCAGCTCCCAGGGGAAGCCACGCCCCACCCCTGACAAGCCACGCCCACCACGAATCAAGCCACGCCCCCCCTCTGGGTGAAGCACGACCCCTCCCGCCCAAGCCATGACTCCCCCCCCCGGGATGCTGCCGGGGCCGGGACTTGAACCGGCGGCTACCAGGGCAAGCCACGCCCATCCCTAAACCACGCCCCCCAGCCCAAGCCACGCCCCCAGCCCCCTCCTACACCCCGTAGTCCCTCAGATCCTGCGGCCCCCTCCCCTCCCCGAGCCCCACCCCCAGCCCTTTAAGCCCCGCCCCCAGCCCTTTAAGCCCCGCCCCCTGAGGCATCTCCCACACCTAAGCCCCGCCCCCTTCCCCAAGCCACGCCCCCAGCCCCCTCCTACACCCCGTAGCCCTCCCCAACCCCCATGCCCCCTCCCCTCCCCGAGCCCCACCCCTGCCCCGCCCACCCCAAGCCCCGCCCCCAGAGGGTTCTCACCTCCAAGCCCCGCCCCTAAGCCCCTCCCACAGCTAAGCCCCGCCCCCTTCCCCAAGCTACGCCCCCCCAGACCCTTCCTATTCCCCATAGCCCTCCCCAACCCCCATGCCCCCTCCCCACCCTGAGCCCCACCCCGGCCCCGCCCACCCCAAGCCCCGCCCCCAGAGGGCCCACCCCCCAAGCCCCGCCCCCAAAGGCCCCTCCCTCCCATAAGCCACGCCCCCGACCCCTCCTATTCCCCATAGCCCTCCCCAACCCCCATGCCCCCTCCCCTCCCTGAGCCCCACCCACCACAAGCCCCGCCCCCAGAGGCCCCGCCCACCCAAGCCCCGCCCCGGAGCCTCCCGTCCACCCCAAACCACGCCCCCTTCCCCAAGCCACGCCCCCCAGACACCTCCTATTCCCCATAGCCCTCCCCAACCCCCATGCCCCCTCCCCTCCCGAGCCCCACCCCGGCCCCGCCCACCCCAAGCCCCGCCCCCAGAGGCCCCGCCCACCCAAGCCCCGCCCCTGGAGGCTCCCGTCCACCCCAAACCACGCCCCCTTCCCCAGGCCACGCCCCCCCCAGACCCTTCCTATTCTCCATATCCCTCCTCATCCCCATGCCCCCTCCCCTCCCTGAGCCCCACCCCGGCCCCGCCCAGCCCAAGCCCCGCCCCCTCGAGGCCCCGCCCACCGGTGTCGACGACGGCCAGGCGCAGGGTCTTGTTGCGGGCCAGGCTGTAGACGTAGCCCTCGAAGGTGAGGTTGCGGCGCAGGCGGCAGATGTAGAGCCCGGCGTGGGGCCGCCCCACGGCCGCCAACCACAGCGACAGGTCCTGCAGGTCCCGCGTGCCCCGCGAGCCGTTCCAGGCCAGCAGCCCCGCGAAGGGGCCCGGGGCCACCCACTGCCCCTCCTCCGGGCTGTAGTGCAGGATCTGAAGGGGGGGATAACACACCAGTGGCTCCCAGTAGCTACCAGTAGCTCCCCAGTGCTCCCCACCACCTCCCTAGTAGCCTTTAGTATCTCCTCAATAACCCCCAGTAGCCCCCAGTGCCTCCCAATAGCACCCAGCACACCCCAGTAGCTCCCAGCACACCCCAGTAGCTTCCCAGTGCCTCCCAGTGCCTTCCAGTATACCCCAGCATCTACACAGTACCTCCCAGTAGCTCCCCAGTGCCCCCCGCCACCTCCCCAGTAGCCTTTAGCATCTCCTCAATAACCCCCAGTAGCCCCCAGTGCCTCCCAGTAGCTCCCAGCACACCCCAGTAGCTCCCCAGTGCCTCCCAGTGTCCCCCAGCATCTCCCCAGTACCTCTCAGTAGCCCCCCAGTGCCCCCCGCCACCTCCCCAGTAGCCTTTAGCATCTCCTCAGTAACCCCCAGTGCCTCCCAGTAGCACCCAGTGCCTCACAGTAGCTCCCCAGTGTCCCCCGCCACCTCCCCAGTAGCCTTTAGTATCTGCTCAGTAACCCCCAGTGCCTCCCAGTAGCTCCCAGCACACCCCAGTAGCTCCCCAGTGCCTCCCAGTATCCCCGAGCATCTCCCCAGTACCTCTCAGTAGCCCCCCAGTGCCCCCCGCCACCTCCCCAGTAGCCTTTAGCATCTCCTCAGTAACCCCCAGTGCCTCCCAGTAGCACCCAGTGCCTCCCAGTAGCTCCCCAGTGTCCCCCGCCACCTCCCCAGTAGCCTTTAGTATCTGCTCAGTAACCCCCAGTGCCTCCCAGTAGCTCCCAGCACACCCCAGTAGCTCCCCAGTGCCTCCCAGTATCCCCGAGCATCTCCCCAGTACCTCTCAGTAGCCCCCCAGTGCCCCCCGCCACCTCCCCAGTAGCCTTTAGCATCTCCTCAGTAACCCCCAGTGCCTCCCAGTAGCACCCAGTGCCTCCCAGTAGCTCCCAGTGCCTCCCAGTAGCTCCCCAGTGTCCCCCGCCACCTCCGCAGTAGCCTTTAGTATCTGCTCAGTAACCCCCAGTGCCTCCCAGTAGCTCCCAGCACACCCCAGTAGCTCCCCAGTGCCCCCCAGTGCCTCCCAGTATCCCCCAGCATCTCCCCAGTGCCTCCCAGTATCCCCCAGCATCTCTCCAGTGCCTCACAGTAGCCCCCCAGTGCCCCCCGCCACCTCCCCAGTAGCCTTTAGCATCTCCTCAGTAACCCCCAGTGCCTCCCCAGTGCCTCCCAGAAGCTCCCAGTGCACCCCAGTAGCTCCCCAGTGCCTCCCAGTAACCACCCAGTGCCCCCCGCCACCTCCCCAGTAGCCTTTAGTATCTGCTCAGTAACCCCCAGTAGCTCCCAGTAGCACCCAGTAGCTCCCAGTGCCTCCCAGTAGTTCCTCAGTGTCCCCCAGTGCCTCCCAGTATCCCCCAGCATATTCCCAGCACCTCCCAGTAGCTCTCCACTGCCTCCCAGTATCCCCCAGCATCTCCCCAGTGCCTCCCAGTAGCTCCCCAGTGCCTCCCAGTAGCCACCCAGTGCCCCCCGCCACCTCCCCAGTAGCCTTTAGCATCTCCTCAGTAACCCCCAGTGGCCCCCAGTGCCTCCCAGTAACACCCAGTGCCCCCCAGTGCCTGCCAGCCCCCCTCCCAGTCCCTCCCAGCGCCTCCCAGTGGCCGCCCAGTCCCTCCCAGGGCCTCCCACTGCCCCCCCTGTCCTTCCCAGTCCCTCCCAGTGCCTCCCCAGTCCTTCCCAGTGCCCCCCCAGTGCCTCCCAGAGCGCCCCCAGGGCCTCCCAGTCCCTCCCAGTCCTTCCCAGTCCTCCTCCCAGTGCCTCCCAGTCCCTCCCAGTGCCTCCCAGAGCCCCCCCAATGCCTCCCAGTGCCCCCCAGCGCCTCCCAGTCCCTCCCAGCACCTTCTGGAACTCGGGGGCGCCCTCGGGGCGGAAGAACCACTCGCTCTGGGCCTCGGCCGGGGTCTCGCTGCGGCGCTTGCAGGCGATGCAGAGCAGGCGGAAGGGCTCCCCCAGCACCGCCTCCGTCCCCGCGTCCACCTCCACGCACCCCCCCCGCGCCCCCCCGGCTGGAGAGGGGGGACACACACGGGGGTCACCACGGGGCGGGGGGACCCGGGGGGGGGAACATTGGGGACATCCCAGGGCAGGGGGACACGGGGAGGGGGTATTGGGGACACCCTGGGGTGGTGGGGACATGGTGGGGGGGACACGGGGGTCACCAAGGGGCAGGGGGACCCGGGGGGGACACACTGGGGTCACCACAGGGTGGGGGGACACGGAGGGGGGGGGACTGGGGACACGCCGGGGTGGTGGGGACCCGCTGGGGGGGGACACGGGAGTCACCCCGGGGTGGGGGGACCTGGGGGGGGGGACACTGTGGTCACCAAGGTGTGGGGGGACCCGGGGGGGGGACACATTAGGGACATCCCAGGATGGTGGGGACTCGGGGGGGGGGCACTGGGGACACTGCGGGGTGGTGGGGACCCGGGGGGGGGACCCGGGGGTCACCACGGGGTGGGGGGACCCCGTGGGGGGGACATTGGGGACACCCTGGAGTGGTGGGGACACGGGGGGGGGACACGGGGGTCACCATGGGGTGGTGGGGACTCGGGGGGGGACGGACACGGGGGACACCCCAGGGCGGGGGAGACCCCCCCAGATGGGACAGGGGACATTTCGGGGGGGGACAGGGGACACTGAGGGGGACAGGGGACACTGGTGGCACTTCGCGAGGGGGGGTGTGTCCAGGAGACACTGCAGTGGCACTTGGGGGGGGGACGGGACAAGGGACACTAGGGGGGGTCAGGGGACACTGGTGACAGTTTGGGGGGGGGCCCTGGGGACTCCGGTGGCACTTTGCAGGGGGGCCAGGGGACACTTGGGGGGGGGGGGGGGAGGGGACAGTGGGGACACTGCGGTGGCACTTGGGGGAGGGGGGGGGGAGCCAGGGGACACTTGGGGGGGGGCAGAGGACACTGCGGTGGCAGCCGGGGGGGGGTGCAGGGGACACTGGTGACAGTCTGGGGGGGGGCTGGGGACGCTGCGGTGGCAATTTTGAGGGGGGGAGAGGGGACACCGAGGGGGGGTCGGGGGCCACTGGTGGCACTTTGGGGGGGGGGGCCTGGGGACACTTTGCGGGGGGGGGACAGAAGACCCTGGTGGCACTTTTGGGGGGGGGAGGGCACTGCGGTGGCACTTGTGGGGGGGGGGTGGCACTGGGACTGCGGCAGGGACAGGTGACACCGCGGGGGGGGGGGCAGGGTGACACTGCGGAGGTGACAGGGGCCGGGAAGGGGACAGCGGGGGTGGCACTGGGGTGGGGGTGGGGGCGACGACGGGACAGGCGACATTTGGGGGGGGGGTGGCAGGGGACGTTATGGGGGGGGTGACACTTTGGGGGGGGGCGGTCAGGGGACACTGAGGGTTGAGGGGACACTGCGGGAGGGACGACAAGGGACTCGGGGGGGCGACAGGGGACATTGGGGGGGGTCAGGGGACACCGGGGGGGGGGACAGGGGACATTGGGGGGGGGTCAGGGGACACGGAGGGGGGGGTCCCGTCCCGGCCGCACTCACCCATGAGGAGGCCGAGGAGGAGCGAGAGGCCGGGGGACAACATGGCGGACCCGGTTCGGGCCCGGGTTCGGGGCCCGGTTCGACTCCTTCCGGTCCGGTTCGGCTCCTTCCGGTCCGGTTCGGTTCTTTCCGGCCCGGTTCGGTTCTTTCCGGCCCGGTTCGGTTCTTTTCGTCTCTAGTTTGTCTGTTTTCGTTTCTTTTCGTCCCGGTTCGGGTGCCTCAGCGCCCCCCGCCGCCCCATGGGCCCCTCCCCCGCCGGACGCCTGGGTCCCTCGCGGGGGGGGGAGGGGGTGGGGGGGGGGACGGACACGATGGGTTTCGGGGCGGGGGGGGGGAAGGTGGGGGGGGGGCGGTTCAGGGCATGGCCGGGCCCGTGGAGAGGCTCAGGGCTCGGGGCGGGGGGGGGGGAGGTGGGTTCGGTTCGGGTTCGGTCGCGATCAGTGTCGGGTTCGGCTCCGCTCGGCGTCGGGTTCGGGCCGGGTTCGGCTCCGTTCGGCTACTTGCGGCCCCGATCGGGTTCGGCCGCGGCTCCGGTTCGCGTTCGGCTCCTTTCGGTTTTTTCCGGCTCCGCTCGGGCCGGGTTCGGGTCGGCCGCGATCGGCGCCGGGTTCGGCTCCTTTCGGCTCTTTTCGGCTCTTTCCGGCTCCGCTCGGGCCGGCTTCGGCCGCGATCGCTCCCGGCGCACTGCGGCGCTTTGGGGCGGGGCGTGACGTAACGAGGGGCGTGGCCTGAGACACCCCCACCCCCACCACCACCCCCCCCCAAAAAAAATGTCCCCAAGGGCCCCCCCGGGTCTCCAAAGGCCACCCCTGTGTCCTCAAGGCCACCCCCGGCATCCCCAAGGACGTCCCCAAGGATGTCCCCAAGGTGTCCCCAAGGATGTCCCCATGTCCCCAAAGATGTCCCCAAGGATGTTTCCATGTCCCCAAGGTGTCCCCGAGGGCGTCCCCACGTCCCCAAGATGTCCTCAAAGATGTCCCCGTGTCCCCCAAGATGTCCCCAAGGACGTTTCCATGTCCCCAAGGTTGTCCCCACGTCCCCAAGGTGTCCCCGAGGGTGTCCCCACGTCCCCAAGGTGTCCCCATGTCCCCAAAGATGCCCCACAGATGTCCCCAAGATGTCCCCAAGGTTGTCCCCCACGTCCCCAAAGATGTCCCCATGTCCCCACGTCCCCAAGGTGTCCCCACGTCCCCAAGGTGTCCTCAAAGACGTCGCCATGTCCCCAAAGATGCCCCCACAGACGTCCCCAAGGTTGCCCGCATGTCCCCAAGGTTGTCCCCACGTCCCCAAGGTGTCCCCGAGGGTGTCCCCATGTCCCCAAGATGTCACCATGTCCCCAATGACATCACCATGTCCCCAGAGATGTCCCCACAGACGTCTCCAAGGATGTCCCCACGTCCTCAAAGATGTCCCGAAGGACACTTCCATGCCCCCAAGGTTATCCCCACGTCCCCAAGGTGTCCCCACGTCCCCAACATGTCCTCAAAGATGTCGCCGTGTCCCCAAAGATGCCCCCACAGACGTCCCGAAGGATGTCCCCACGTCCCCAAGGATGTCCCCGTGTCCCCAAGGTGTCCTCAAGGACATTTCCACACCCCCAAGGTTGTCCCCAAGGTGTCCCCAAGGGTGTCCTCAAGATGTCCTCAAAGACGTTGCCGTGTCCCCAAAGATGTCCCCCCACACGTCCCCAAGGATGTCCCCAAGGTCACCCCCACGTCCCCAAAGGCATCCCCAAGGATGTCCCCACAGACGTCCCCGAGGTCACCCCCACGTCCCCAAAGGCGTCCCCAAGGATGTCCCCAGGGTCGCCCACACGTCCCCAAAGGCGTCCCCAAGGATGTCCCCACAGATGTCCCCAACATCACCCCCACGTCCCCAAGGATGTCCCCAAAGATGTCCCCATAGACGTTCCCAAGGTCACCCCCATGTCCCCAAGGATGTCCCCAAGGTCACCCCCACGTCCCCAAGGATGTCCCCAGGGTCGCCCACACGTCCCCAAAGGTGTCCCCAAGGATGTCCCCATAGATGTCCCCAACATCACCCCCACGTCCCCAAGGATGTCCCCATAGACGCCCCCAAGGTCACCCCCATGTCCCCAAAGACGTCCCCAACGATGTCCCCACAGACGTCCCCAAGGTCACCCCCACGTCCCCAAGGATGTCCCCAGGGTCACCCACACGTCCCCAAAGGTGTCCCCAAGGATGTCCCCACAGATGTCCCCAACATCACCCCCATGTCCCCAAGGATGTCCCCAAAGATGTCCCCATAGACGTCCCCAAGGTCACCCCCATGTCCCCAAAGACGTCCCCAAGGATGTCCCCACAGATGTCCCCAAGGTCACCCCCACGTCCCCAAGGATGTCCCCAGGGTCTCCCACACGTCCCCAAAGACGTGCCCAAGGATATCCCCAAAGATATCCCCAAAGATGTCCCCACAGACGTCCCCAACATCACCCCCACGTCCCCAAGGATGTCCCCAAAGATGTCCCCACAGACGTCCCCAAGCTCACCCCCACGTCCCCAGGGATGCCCCCACAGACATCCCCAAGATGTCCCCAAGGTCGCCCCCCACGTCCGTCCCTGCGCCCCGAAGCAGACGGGGGTGGAGTGACCTTTTATTGGAGCCGGGGCGGGTGGGGGCGGGGGCGGGTGACAGCGGGGTGTCCCCCGTCGTCCCCCGGGGGACGGGGGTCACTTGTAGAACTCGTGCTCCTGCTCGTCCTTCTTGATGACCGTCTTGTAGGCCTTCTCGAAGTCCTTGGCCAGGACGATGTAGCGGTTCTCCCGCACGGCCAACATGCCACCCTGCGGGGGATGGGGACACACCGCGTCACCCCTCCCCCACCTTGTCACCTCCCCCACCCCCCACCCCCACCCCCGGCGGCGTCACCCACCTCCTGGCAGATGGAGTTGATGTCGGCCCCCGAGATCTTGTCCGGCCGCGCCACGTCTTGGGACAAGGGTGAAGGAAAAAGGGAGCGGCCACCGCCACGGCGTCCCCTCCCCCCCGCCCGGCGTCTCCTTGGGGGTCCCGATGTCCCCACGGCGTCCCCAGTGGACGCTCGAGTCCCCCGTGTCCCCATGGTGTCCCCAACCCCGACGTCTCCTTGGGGTTCTTGATGTCCCCGTGGTGTCCCCAACCCCGACGTCTCCTTGGTGTCCCCAACCCTGACGTCTCCTTCGGGTTCCCAATGTCCCCATGGTGTCCCCACCCCTGACGTCTCCTTGAGGGTCCCCGATGTCCCCAAGGTGTTCTCAATGGCCCCTCAAGTCCCCGATGTCCCCATGGTGTCCCCAACCCTGACGTCTCCTTGAGGGTCTCCGATGTCCCCATGGTGTTCTCAATGGCCCCTCAAGTCCCCGATGTCCCCATGGTGTCCCCAACCCTGACGTCTCCTTGAGGGTCCCCGATGTCCCCATGGTGTCCCCAACCCCGACATCTCCTTGGGGTTCCTGATGTCCCCATGGTGTCCCCAATGGTCCCTCAAGTCCCTGATGTCCCCATGGTGTCCCCAACCCCGACATCTCCTTGGTGTCCCTAACCCTGACATCTTCTTGGGGGTCCTGATGTCCCCATGGTGTCCCCAACCCCGACATCTCCTTGGTGTCCCCAACCCTGACATCTCCTTGGGGGTCCTGATGTCCCCATGGTGTCCCCAACCCCGACATCTCCTTGGTGTCCCCAACCCTGACATCTCCTTGGGGGTCCTGATGTCCCCATGGTGTCCCCAACCCCGACATCTCCTTGGTGTCCCCAACCCTGACATCTCCTCGGTGGCCCCGAAGCCCCCATGACGTCCCCAACCCTGCCGTCTCCTTGGAGCTCCCCGATGGCCCCACGGCATCCCCAACCCTCCCTTGTCACCCCCCTTGGCCCTTCCTGGTGTCTCCACGAGGTCCCCAACCCTGCCATCTCCCAACCTTCCCGTCGGCCCCAGCCTGCCGGGATCCCCCCCACCCCCACCCCCAGGTGGTGTCCCCCCTCCCGCCCTGCCCCCGCTGCCTCCCTGGATACAGTCCTCGAGGTCGACCTCCTCGGAGAGGTTCATCTTCCCGGTGATGGTGGAGAAGATGAGTCGTTTCTGGCGCCGGTCGGGCAGCGGGAACTCGATTTTCCGGTCCAGGCGGCCGGGACGGAGCAGGGCCGGGTCCAAGGTGTCCGCCCGGTTGGTGGCCATGATCACCTGGGGACGGTGGGGAAGGGTCACATGGGCGTCACCGTCATGGTGGTGCAACCACTACCCGACCCACGGGATCCACCGGAACCTCAGGGAACTCACCAGCACCCCGAGGAACCCGCCGAGAACCTCAAGGGAACCACCAACGCCTCAAGGGACCCCCGCCCCCATAGCACCCATGGGACCCCCGCATAGCACCCATGGGACCCCAGGACCCCAAGGACCCACCAGCATCTCATGGAGCCCACCAACACCCCAAGGAACCCACCAGCACCCTTGGGAGCCCCACAGCACCCATGGGACCCACCAACATCTCATAGAGTCCACCAGCACTCCAAGGAACCCACCAGCACCCTGAGGAACCCACTGAGAACTTCAAAGAACCCACCAGCACCCCGAGGAACCACCAGCACCCAAGGGACCCCCATAGCACCCATGGGACCCATCAGCATCTCATGGAGTCCACCAACGTCTCAAGGGACCCACCAGCACCCTTGGGACCCCCATAGCACCCATGGGACCCACCAGCACCTCAAGGAACCCACCAGCACCCTTGGGACCCCCATAGCACCCATGGGACCCACCAGCACCTCAAGGAACCCACCAGCACCCTTGGGACCCCCATAGCACCCATGGGACCCACCAGCACCTCCAGGAACCCACCAGCACCCCGAGGAACCCACAAGAACTTCAAGGAACCCACCCGCACCCTTGGGACCCCCCCATAGCATCCATGGGACCCACCAGTACTTCATGGAGCCCCCAGCACCCCAAGGAACCCACCAGCACCCTTGGGACCCCCACAGCACCCATGGGACCCCCCAGCACCCTTGGGACCCCCATAGCACCCATGGGACCCACCAGCACCCCGAGGAACCCACCGAGAACCTCAAGGAACCCACCAGCACCCTGAGGAACCACCGGCACCCAAGGGACCTCCATAGCACCCATGGGACCCACCAACACCCCGAGGAACCCACCAGCACCCAAGGGACCCCCATAGCACCCATGGGACCCACCAGCACCCTTGGCCCCGCCCCACCCTCCCCCCCCGGGCCCCCTCACCTTGACGTTGACGTTCTGGTCGAAGCCGTCCATCTGGTTGAGGAGCTCCAGGAGGATGCGCTGAACCTCCCGGTCAGCTGCAGGGGGGGGACATGACGGGTAGGGGGGTGGGTGCCGAGACCTTCTCCACCAGCACCCACCACCCTCCCAAGGACCCTCCGGGACTGACCCCACCCATGGCTGGGGGGACCACCCAAAGACCATGGGACACCAGAAGGTCCCAGAACCCCACCATGAGGTTCTCCAGGGGGTTCCTGACCCACAGCCAAGCTCCCGGGACCACCAGGAAGTACTAGAGCCCCACCACGAGGGTCTCCAGAGGGTTCCTGACCCCCACCCAAGCCCTGATGATCACCCAAGAGGTCCTGGAACCCCACCACGAGGTTCTCCAGGGGTTCCTGACTCCAACCCCAACCCCAGGAGGTCCTGGAACCCCACCACGAGGGTCTCCAGGGGGTTCCTGACCCCCAAACCCAGCCCCAAAGATCACCCAAGAGGTCCTGGAACCCCACCACGAGGTTCTCCAGGGGGTCCCTGACCATCACCCAAGCCCCGAAGATCACCCAAAAGATCCTGGAACCCCACCACGAGGTTCTCCAGAGGGTTCCTGACCCCCACCCAAGCCCTGAAGATCACCCAAGAGGTCCTGGAACCCCACCACGAGGTTCTCCAATGGGTTCCTGACTCCAACCCCAGCCCCAGGAGGTCCCGAAACCCCACCACGAGGTTCTCCGGGGGGTTCCTGACTCCAACCCCAGCCCCAGGAGGACCCAGACCCCCACCACGAGGTTCTCCAGGGGGTTCCTAACCCCCACCCAAGCCCCAACAGGTCCTAAAAACCCACCAGAAGGTTCTCCAGGGGGTTCCTAACCCCCACCCAAGCCCCAACAGGTCCTGAAACCCCACCACGAGGTTCTCCAGGGGTTCCTGACTCCAACCCCAGCCCCAGCAGGTCCTGAAACCCCACCACGAGGGTCTCCAGGGGGTTCCTGACCCACAACCCCAGCCCCGAAGATCACCCAAGAGGTCCTGGAACCCCACCTCGACGTTCTCCAACGGGTTCCTGACTCCAACCCCAGCCCCAGGAGGACCCAGACCCCCACCACGAGGTTCTCCGGGGGGTTCCTGACTCCAACCCCAGCCCCAGGAGGACCCAGACCCCCACCACGAGGTTCTCCGAGGGGTTCCTGACTCCAACCCCAGCCCCAGGAGGTCCCGGAACCCCACCACGAGGTTCTCCAGGGGGTTCCTGGCTCTAACCCCAGCCCCAGGAGGTCCCGGGCGTCCCCCCTCACCCCCGGTCTGGGCGTCGAAGCGCTTGGTGGCGATGGCGTCGATCTCGTCGATGAAGATGATGGCGGGCGCGTTCTCCTTGGCCAGGCGGAAGACGTCGCGCACCATGCGGGGCCCCTCCCCCAGGTACTTCTGCACGAACTCCGAGCCCACCACCCGGATGAAGGCGGCTGGAGGTGGGGGGGGGGCACCCACCGGGGCTGGCACCTTGCCTCTGGGTGGGGGGGGGGGGTGGGGTGGCCCCCCAGGGAGCACCCCCAGACTTCCCACGGCCACCAGAACCCCAAGGAACCCACCGGCACCCCAAGGTTCTCCCCATCACCCTCAGGAAACCACCAGCTCCTCCAGGAACCCACCACCCACCATGGGTGCCCCCAGCACCCCAAGGGTCCCACCAGCACCTCCAGGAACCCACCACCCCCCATGGGTGTCCTCAGCACCCCAAGGGTCCCACCAGCACCTCCAGGAACCCACCAGCACCCCAAGGTTCTCCCCACCACCCTCAGGAACCCACCAGCTCCTCCAGGAACCCACCACCCACCACAGGTGTCCTCAGCACCCCAAGGAACCAACCTTCACCCCAAGGGTCCCACCAGCCCCCCAAGGAACCCACCACCACCTCAAACAACCCACCACCCCCCATGGGTGCCCCCAGCACCCCAAGGGTCCCACCAGCACCCCAAGGGTCCCACCACCCACCATGGGTGTCCTCGGCCCCCCAAGGAACCCACCAACACCCCAAGGGTCCCACCACCACCTCAAGGTTCTCCCCATCACCTCAAGGGTCCCACCAGCCCCCCAAGGAACGCACCACCACCTCAAGGGACCCACCACCCCCCATGGGTGCCCCCAGCCCCCCAAGGGTCCCACCATCACCCCAAAGGTCCCACCAGCCCCCCAAGGAACCCACCAGCATCCAAGGGTCCCACCACCAGCTCAAGGTTCTCCCCATCACCTCAAGGGTCCCACCAGCCCCCCAAGGAACCCACCACCCCCCATGGGTGCCCCCAGCCCCCCCAAGGGTCCCACCAGCCCCCCAAGGAGCCCCCCACGGGTGCTCCCCCCCCCAACCTGTGGTGTGATGGGCCACCGCTTTGGCCAACATGGTCTTGCCGCAGCCGGGGGGGCCGTACATGAGGACACCCCGGGGGGGGTCGATGCCGATCTACGGGGGGGTGGGGAGGGGACACGGATGGGACAACCTGGAGGTGACCTCGTGGGTGGTGTGTCGTCCCCCCCCCACCCCCCACCCCCCCCCGCCACCCATGGGTGGCCACCAGGTCCCACCTGCTTGTAGAGCTCAAAGTGGGTGAGGGGCAGCTCCACGGCCTCCCGCACCTCCTGCTTCTGGATGTCCATCCCCCCGATGTCCGCGTACATCACGTCCGGCTTCTGGTCTGCGAGGAGACGGCGGCCACCCATCAGAGGAGGGGGAGGGGCGGAGGGGGGCGGCCACCGGAGAAGAACCCCGGGTCACCCGGGTTCTGAAGATGGAGTCCCACCACCCATCGGCCAGGATCTCGTCTTTGGGTGAGGCCAAGGGCCAGAGATTCCTCGTCCAACCTCGGGGATGGGTGGTGGGTCTCCATCCTCACGTGCCACCAAGAACCTGCCCCAACCTCGTCCCCAAGGTCACCTGGGACCCCGTCCATAGACGGGTGGTGGGTCTCCATCCTCACGTGACACCAAGAACCTGCCCCAACCTCGTCCCCAACCTCGTCCCCAAGGTCACACGGGACCTTGTCCATAGACAGGTGGTGGGTTTCCATCCTCACGTGACACCAAGAACCTGCCCCAACCTTGTCCCCAAGATCGCTTGGGACCTCGTCCGTGGATGGGTGGTGGCCCCAGGGAAGGTGGTGGCCCCCAGGGGGTGTTGGTGGCCCCACCTGAGACAAACAGCAGAACCCGGGAACCTCTTAAGAACCTCCTCGGTCCCACCACCCAGGGGGTTCCTGCCAGCTTGGTGGCCCTGGGGTGGGTGGTGGTGGCCCAGGGGAGGCTGGTGGCCCTAGGGGAAGGTGGTGGCCCCCGGGGCAGGGTTGGTAGCCCATGGAGGGGGTTGGTGGCCCTACCCGAGGTGAGCAACAGAACCCAGGAACCTCTTGAGAACCTCCTCGGTCCCATCACCCAGGGGGTTCCTGCCGGCTTGGTGGCCCTCGGGTGGGTGGTGGTGGCCCATGGGAGGTCGGTAGCCCCGGGGGGGGGTTTGGTAGCCCTTACCGGAGGTGAGCATCATGATGCTGCTGTCGGCCTCGGGGGGCAGGACGTCCACCAGGGCGTTGCTGTGTTTGTGCAGGGCCACCGAGGCGTTGGGCTTCAGCAGCTCCCGGTCGATGGTGCTGAGGATCCGGACGTAGTAGTTGGAACCTACGGAAAAGCCACCGGCCGGGGGTCACCTCCCCTCCCCTCCCCTGCCCCACAAGTCGTCGTGGGGGGTGTCGTGTCCCCCCCACCCCACAACGTGCCCCACAAGTGGTCCCACCACCCCACCACCACCCCCAACCGGGGTCTTGGTGTCCATCCCCACATCCTCACCACGTCCCACAGGATCCTGGCGGGACGAGGCAAAGCTCGGCCCCATGGCACCGCCGCCCCATGGCCACCTCCAGCCCCACGGCGCCACCGCCCCACGGCCACCTCTAACCCTCCACCTCCAGCCCCACGGCCAGCTCCAGCCCCACCGGCCACCTTCACTTCTCCGCCTCCAGCCCCACCACCCCGCACTGCCCCACGGCCACCTCCAGCCCCATGGCGCCACCGCCCCACGGCCACCTCCAACCCTCCACGTCCAGCCCCACGGCCCCAGGGCCACCTCCAGCCCCACGGCCACCTCCAGCCCTACATCCCCACCACCCCTGACCACCCCACAGCCACCTCCAGCCCCACAGTGCCACCACCCCATGGCCACCTCCAACCCTTGATGTCCAGCCCCACAGCCCCATGGCCACCTCCAGCCCCACAGCCCCACCAAACCACCCCATGGCCACCTCCAATCCTCCACCTCCAGCCCCACGGCCCCACCACCCCTCACCACCCCATGGCCACCTCCAACCCTTGATGTCCAGCCCCACAGCCCCATGGCCACCTCCAGCCCTGCGGCCCCATCAAACCACTCCATGGCCACCTCCAGCCCTCCACGTCCAGCCCCACGGCCCCATGGCCACCTCCAGCCTCAGGGCCACCCCATAGCCACCCCATGGCCACCTCCAACCCTATGGCCCCACCACCCCATGGCCACCTCCAACCCTTCCTTGATGTCCAGCCCCACGGCCGCCTCCAGCCCCACGGCCCCACCACCCCACGGCCACCTCCAGACCTACGTCCCCACCACCCCATGGCCACCTCCAGCCCTACGTCCCCACCACCACATGGCCATCTCCAGCCCTACGTCCCCACCACCCCACGGCCACCTCCAACCCTACGTCCCCACCATCCCCAACCACCCCATGGCCACCTCCAGCCCTACGTCCCCACCACCCCACGGCCACCTCCAACCCTACGTCCCCACCACCCCGTGGCCACCTCCAGCTCCACGGCCGCCCCCCACCGGTGGTGGAGCCCACGATGGCGGTGTTCTGGTCGACGGCCTCCAGGAACTGGCCGATGACGAGGGGGATGCTCTGGATGCGCTTCACCTCCTCCTGGGCGTGGAGGAACTCCTTCTTCAGGTTCTTCTGCTCGTCCTTGATGTACTCCTCCTGCACCTCCAGGAACTCCAGCTCCTGCTGCAGCTTCTGCCACCGGCACCGGCCTCAGGGACGGCCTCGTCCCACCCCGGGCCTGCTCCCGAGGGACCTGCTCCCCCCGGAACTCCTCCTGAGGAACCTTCTCCTGAGGAACCTTCCCATGAGGGACCTGCTGCTGAGGGACCTTCCCCTGAGAGACCTTCCCCTGAGAGACCTTCCCCTGAGGAACCTTCTCCCCTTGAAACTCCTCCTGAAAGACCTTCTCCCAACAGACCTTCCCATGAGGCACCTTCCCCCGAGGGACCTTCTCCTGAGGAACCTTCTCCTGAGGAACCTTCTCCTGAGGAACCTTCTCCTGAGGAACCTTCCCCTGAGGAACCTTCTCCTGAGGAACCTGCTCCCCTTGAAACTCCTGCTGAAGGACCTTCTCCCGATAGACCTTCCCATGAAGCACCTTCCCCCGAGGGACCTTCTCCTGAGGAACCTTCCCCTGAGGAACCTGCTCCCCTTGAAACTCCTGCTGAAGGACCTTCTCCCGATAGACCTTCCCATGAAGCACCTTCCCCCAAGGGACCTTCTCCTGAGGAACCTTCCCCCGAGGGACCTTCCCCTGAAAGACGATCCCCTGAGGGACCTTCCCTGAAAGACCTTCCCATGAGGGACCTTCCCCTGAGGAACCTTCTTCTGAGAATCCTTCTCCTGAGGGACCTTCCCCCGAGGGACCTTCCCCTGAAAGACCTTCCCCGAAAGACCTTCCCATGAGGGACCTTTCCATGAGGGACTTTCTTCTCGTGGACTTTCCCATGAGGGACCTTCTCCTGAGGAACGTTCCCATGAGGAACCTTCTTCTGAGAATCCTTCTCCTGAGGGACTTTCTTATGAAGGACCTTCCCTGAGGGACCTTCCCCCGAGGGACCTTCCCCGAGGGACCTTCTCTGGAGGGACCTTCCCCTGAGGGACCCGGCCCTTCCCCCACCTGGACCCGGACCTTCTCCAGCCCCCCCCCGCCGTGCCCCACAACCCCCCCCCGTGCCCCACACCCCCCCCCACACACCTTGTAACGGCTGTAAAGGTCCTCCAGGTCCTCGGGTTCGGGCACCAGGAAGGACAAGGCCGTGGGGGGGCGGGAGGCGGCCAGCGCTGGCAGCTCCTCCTGGGGGGGGGGGGGGGGGGACGGGACACCCAGAGTGAGGGGGGGGGAAGGAACCGGGGGGGGGAGCACCCAGGGATGGGGGGGGCACCCGGAGATCGAGGGATCGGGGGGGCGGGGGGGCCACACAGAGATCCGGGGGGGGGGGGGGGGGGGCACACGGCGAGAGGGGGGGGCACCCGGGGGGGGCCACCCAGAGATTGGGGGAGGCACCCAAGGCGGGGGGGCGGGGGGCCACAAAGGGGTGGGGGGGGGGGAGCACCCAGGGACCCGGGGGGGGCACGCAGAGGTGGGGGGGGGAGGGGGGGACGAGACCCAGAGATCGAGGGGGGGGGCACCCAAGGGTGGGAGCACCCCGGGGGGGGGGGGACACACACCCAGGGGTGGGGGGGGGCACAATCCGGGGGGGGGGGGGGTCACCCAGAGAGTTGGGGCGGGGGGGGAACAACGACTCGGGGAGGGGGACACCCGGAGAGTGGGGGGGACCCGGTAAAAGGGGGGGGGGGGGAGCTAGAAATTGGGTAGCGGGGGGTGGGGGGGTCCCCGGGGGGGGTCCCCAAGGTGTCGCCGCCCCCCCGCCCCCGGCGGCGCCCCCCCCCCCTTCCCCCCGACCTGCGCCTTCTCCCCGAGCAGCCCCAGCTCCTCCATGACGGCGCCGGACTGACGCGACGGCCGCCGGAACCGGAAACGGCCCCCACTTCCGGAGCTGGGGGGGGGGAGAAGGGGGCGGAAACACGCCCCGCTTCTGGCGCGGGGGGTGATGGGAGACGTAGTTCCGGCCTGGGCGGCCCAGTATGGACCAGTGCGGACCAGTAAAGGCCGCTACGGACCAGTATAGACCAGTGCGGGCCCCTGTGGGCCAGTATGGACCAGTGAGGGCCGGTACGGACCAGTACGGACCACTATGGACCATCGCAGGCCAGTAGAGACCAGTACAGACCAGTATGGACCAGTTTAAACCAGAATAAACCAGTACCAACCACCGCCCCGCCCCAGCCACCCCCCCGAATCAGGGGCTCTCGGCCCAAAAGCTCCCGAAATGGCCGGTTTTCAGCCCAAAAGTCCCTCCCAGTCCCTTCCAGTCCCCACCCAGTATAACCCAGTCCCTCCCAGTCGCCCCCCAACCCCTCCCAGTCCCTCCCAGTATAACCCAGCCCATCCCACACCCTCCCCCGTCCCCTCCCAGTACATCCCAGTCCCCGCCCAGTATACCCCAGTTCCCTCCCAGTATAAGCCAGTGCCCTCCCAGTCCCCCCCAACCCCCTCCCAGTATATCCCAGTGCCTCCCAGTCCCTCCCAGTATCCCCCCAGTCCCCTCCCAGTACATTCCAGTTTCTTCCAGTACATCGTAGTCCCCTCCCAGTACCCCCCAACCCCCTCCCAGTATATCCCAGTATCCCCCAGTCCCTCCTAGCCCCCTCCCAACCCCCTCCCAGTATATCCCAGTCCTCCCCAGTCCCTCCCAGTATCCCCCCAGTCCCCCCCAACCCCTTCCCAGTATATCCCAGTCCTCCCCAGTCCCTCCCAGTGCCCCCCAACCCCCTCCCAGTATATCCCAGTCCCTCCCAGTACATCCCAGTCCCCTCCCAGTCCCCACCAACCCCCTCCAAGTATATCCCAGTCCCTCCCAGTATCCCCCCAGTCCCCTCCCAGTACATTCCAGTTTCTTCCAGTACATCGTAGTCCCCTCCCAGTACCCCCCAACCCCCTCCCAGTATATCCCAGTATCCCCCAGTCCCTCCTAGCCCCCTCCCAACCCCCTCCCAGTATATCCCAGTCCTCCCCAGTCCCTCCCAGTATCCCCCCAGTCCCCCCCAACCCCTTCCCAGTATATCCCAGTCCTCCCCAGTCCCTCCCAGTGCCCCCCAACCCCCTCCCAGTATATCCCAGTCCCTCCCAGTACATCCCAGTCCCCTCCCAGTCCCCACCAACCCCCTCCAAGTATATCCCAGTCCCTCCCAGTATCCCCCCAGTCCCCCCCAACCCCTTCCCAGTATATCCCAGTCCTCCCCAGTCCCTCCCAGTGCCCCCCAACCCCCTCCCAGTATATCCCAGTCCCTCCCAGTACATCCCAGTCCCCTCCCAGTCCCCACCAACCCCCTCCAAGTATATCCCAGTCCCTCCCAGTATCCCCCCAGTCCCCCCCAACCCCTTCCCAGTATATCCCAGTCCTCCCCAGTCCCTCCCAGTGCCCCCCAACCCCCTCCCAGTATATCCCAGTCCCTCCCAGTACATCCCAGGGCCCTCCCAGTCCCCACCAACCCCCTCCAAGTATATCCCAGTCCCTCCCAGTATCCCCCCAGTCCCCCCCAACCCCTTCCCAGTATATCCCAGTCCTTCCCAGTCCCTCCCAGTGCCCCCCAACCCCCTCCCAGTACATCCCAGTCCCTCCCAGTACATCCCAGTGCCCTCCCAGTCCCCCCCAACCCCCTCCCAGTATATCCCAGTATCCCCCCAGTCCCTCCGAGTACATCCCAGTCCCTTCCCGGTCCCCGCCAACCCCCTCCCAGTACATCCCAGTCTCTCCCAGTCCAAAAACGACCCCTCCCAGTTCCACCGCAGCTGTTTATTGCCCCCCCCCACCCCCAGCCACGGCCGGGGAGGGGAGGGGGAGGGGCCATCCCAAGCCCCGCCCCCTTTAGAGGAGGGGCCAAAGCAGGAGGGGGAGGAGCCAGCCCGGGCAGCCAATGGGGTGGCCCCGTCCCTTCGGCCCTCCTTCCACCCCCCCAGGGGCCGCCCTACCCCCGCCCGCCCCGATGGCGCCTTGGCCCCGGCCGCCATCTTGGGGTCAACGGCGGCCATGTTGGGGTCGGCCATGTTGCCGTTGGCCAAGTCGACCCCGCTGTCGACCCCGCCCTTGACCCCGTTGACCCCGCCCTTGACCCTGTTGACCCCCCGGGTGCCGGCGGCCACCAAGTCGGCCCGGGTGGCGGCCATCTTGGTGCCCGCGGCGGCCATCTCGGTGGTCGTGGCGGCCATCGCCGTCACGGCAACGGCCGGCCGGGGGGCGGCTTGGCGGCCCCCCGGGAGGTTGGTGGGGGGTGGGGTGTCGCCGCCGGCAATCCTGGTAGGGTTAGGGGCAGGCGTGGGGGCATGATGGTGGGGGAGGAGTTGGAGGCGGGGCCGATCGGGGGCGAAGAAGGTCTGACTGGTCGGTGGTGATGGCGGAGGGGCCCGTTGCAGAGGTCGCCGGCGCAGCAGGAGCCCGTCAGCCCCACGGCGTCGTCCCCGACCCGCGTGGGGCCGCACTCGGTGTCCCGGGAGCAGCCAGAGATGGGAAGAGTCAGGAGAGAAACCTGTGCCTTGCTCTAAAGCTCTTTGGCAGCCGCTCGCGTGGCCCCACACACCGTGGGGCTGCGGGCTTTCCGGCGGCCGTCAGCCTCGGCGCCACCGGCGCCCAAGTGGAACCGCCGCGCCAGCCCCCAAAGCATTTTCCGGTAGGGCCGCGGCTCTGGCCACAGCTCCCACGCCCGAAGAGCCAGGAGGGAAAGCCGTGCCTCGTTGGAAAGCTCTTTGGCAGCCGCTCGCGTGGCCCCACAGCCCGTGGGGCTGCGGGCTTTGCGGCGGCCGTCAGCCTCGGCGCCACCGGCGCTCACCTGGCGCCGCCACGCCAGCCCCTGAAGCATTTCCCGGTAGGGCCGCGGCTCTGGCCACAGCTCCCACGCCCGAAGAGCCAGGAGGGTGTTGCCTGGGGCCGGCGTGGCTGGTTCAGGAACGGCACGGCGAGCAATCACAGGCCGCTCGGTCCCTCGACTCGCAGACACCAATGTGGTGGACGGCAAATGGCGTTTATTAGCGCGTGGCACAGCCTTCTATAGCTCGAGTTTACAACGTCGCTTCCGTCTGTTTACATCACCAACTAACCGCCATTGGGGGAGGGGCTCTATCTTTCCGTACAGCGCGATATCTTCCGGCCGCCAGACCCTAACTCCCTACGTTTCCCCCCTCCCTATGGATAACCAAACCAGCTAAAATAGAAAAATAGAAAACTCGAATGAAAAACATAAGGCCCGGTGAACAGGTGGAACTTAGGGGGTAACTGGTAACAACGGGGCGTAACTTGAGGTCACGGGGGATAATTGGCGGTAACGCAACGTAAACACATTCTTAAAGCAGTTGTCGGCGTTCTACCGACGGAACGTTAACCGTCTCGAGCCGGCTTTTGACAAACGACACGAGCCTATTTCGTACGCAGGGTCCGCAGATCAGTGCCATTACGATCGTTGCGATCGGCCCTATCAAGGCAGATATCGGGGGGGTTAACCATGGCGAATGGTTAAACCCTGATTCGAACCAGTTGTGTTGGGCCTCTCGTTCCTTTTTCCGTTTTTTTCTAATCCTTCTCGCACTTCGGCCGTAGTGTCTCTCGCTATCCCGGGGCGGTCCGCATACACGCAGCACTCTTCTTTCAGCGCAGCGCACCCCCCCCCTTGTTGTAAAAACATCAGGTCTGATCCTCTTCGATTTTGTAACACGACTTCAGATAACGATCTAATCGATTGTTCTAACGCAGTTATTGAGTGTTCGATTCTAGCCAAGCCCTCGTCTACTGCCACCCTCGAGGCGTTAAATCCTTTACTCTGTTGCACCAAGGATGCTGCTCCTGTACCGAGTCCCGCACCCCCTGTGAGCATTAGAGTAGCTGCCGTTATTGCTGTAAAGGGCTCCCGTTTTGTCAGATGATGTTCTGGGCTGATGTGCGAGTCGTAGACAAAGTCGTCGGAACGGTAAAAGATCTTAGGGACTGTAGATACCTGCACGCAATACTCTTGAGGATTCGTTAAACTTTTCCAGCGACAGACAAGGTGTAACTCCAATAGTAGAACAAACCCGCTTGGCATTTTGGGCCGGTATTAACCACTTTGCTGGGGTCTTAAGTCGTGTCTTATTAATACGTAGGTGTTCTTTGCGCTTTGGGACTTTGCCTACGCACACGCGCCACTTCCCACCACCCGTGTCAATGTAATGCCTTGCTTTTCTGTGTCCCATATGCACTGGGCCGGATTTGTACCGTTTACCTGTGTAGGTGTGTCCCGTACCCCTACAGCCTCGTAAAAAGGTGGCTTTAGTCCGTAACACGACCAGCAACGTTCCGTAAGGTTAGGGTTAGTTTTGTTCAATACTCGGTAGCTAGCTTGCATCATTTTCCAGAGGGGCGCTACCGGTGCGGTAGTATATTTTCCTGTTGATGTTTCCTGGTTCTTGGTCTTTTTAGTCACGTAATCTCGACTGGGGGTGGTCAGAACTACTTCATTAACAAACGCTTGGCTGGGGCCTACCGGCAGTGGATCGTTTGGGACAACCTCCTTTTTTATGAGGATTAAGCCAGCCTCGTCTGTTCCTGGTTCCGCGCACCTTATTCCCCAAATTCTCCCAAGGAACCAACTGTCCTCTTGGGGCTCGGTGACATTTAAGAAGAGGTATCGGCAATTTCCACGTCCTTGCCATGCCTGTGGTGGAACGCACCCATATGGACCCCACTGGACTTTTAGGTATCTGTCTCTACCGCTACCCGGTATCCAAGCAGGGGCTACGGTCTCACATCCCCAACGGCTACAATAGTATTGATTAGGGTAGTTACAACACCCCTTCCCAGGATTCGAGCTAGGACACATATAGAATCCTAGGTATTCCCAACATCGGTCTCTCGGGACAAGCTGGCACAGAGAGGCATTAAAACCGGGCGCGCCTGATGTTATTTGGGTTGCGATAACTTGGCGGTCCTCTAGTCGAAGGAAGGACCATTTAAACGGCTGGTGGTGAAGGTGACCTGGTTTTACCTGTCCTACGGTGACAAGGTCTAAAATCAAAATCACACAAAGGCATCGCAGTCGTCGCTTGGTTTCTGCCAATGCGGGGCTCCCAGGCTTGGAGAGGGCGCCTGCTGGCTCGTCAACTTCTTTTGCCACTGGGGTATACGGGTTACGGGGGTGTCCGATGATCCGGTCCTGTAAACAGAAACTCACAGTTTTCATTAATTACGTTAGTCTTATTCTGAAGGTCCGGTTTAACAGACTGAAGCGGACACCATTTAATTCTGCCGTCTTTTCTGACCGCAGCATACCCTCGGCCTGTCAGGACTAATTTCCACCCTTGTTCCCAGTCTCCCAGCTCATTTCTAACTATGACCGACGGGCCGCCTTCTAGCGCTCGAGTGGCCCAACGTTTTTGGGCGGGACTGTTCATCTCCTCTCCTCTGGGGAACTGGTTTAGTGCTAATAACGCAGTCGCTAGCAAGCGCTCCTGGTCTCCTGAGGGAACAGTGTTGGTAAAACCTTCTGGTTTTGCTAGTACCTCCAATTTAGATTTCAGCGTTTGGTTCGCTCGTTCTACTGTGGCTTGTCCTGTGCTATTATACGGGATGCCGCGTATTAGAGTAATACCCCATTTCAGAGCGAACGCTTGGACTGATTTAGATACAAAGTTCGGACCATTGTCTGTTTTGATTTGATTAGGGACGCCGAGCCACGCCATGGCTGTCGGCCAACGTTGGGTGGTTGCTTTGGAGTCGGTCTTAAGGTGTTGTGTAGCTACGGTCGCCCCGCTCTATGTGTCTACGGTTACCGCTAGCCACGCTCAAGGTTTCAGCAACCGACAGAGCGTAAAATCCGTCTGCCACACCTCGGAGGCTTTGAGACCTCTGGGGTTAACTCCACTGGACCACAGTGGTACTTTTTGGCAGTGGGGACACGTAGCTACTATGTGTTTCGCGTCAGTGGCTGAAATCCCACATCTCTTTGCTAGCGCCTTAGCTCCAACGCGGAGAGATTCGTGTAGTTGGCGGGCATCTCTTAGTGTCCATAATCCTTTAGCAGCGGCATCTGCTTTATCGTTACCGGTTTGGAAAAACCCTTTAACTGGGGTGTGGCTGTTGACGTGGATGACCGATATGGTACCTTTTCGGGAAAAAAGCGCTTCTTCTAGCATTAGAGCTACTGTAGATGTTGACACACCGGGCCCTGACATGGCTAAGCAAAGCTTGGCCACGAACATTGAATCAGTTACTATATTGAGATGTTCCGTTGGAAACAGCCCGCACGCTGGTACTACGGCCGCCGCTTCCAGCTGTTGGACTGAAAGCGCACAATCGGTCATTTTAATGCAGTGCCATTCTCCTCCCGCTTGCCATACTGCTGCCGCGGTTGAGGTCGCCGAGGATGCGTCTGTGAAGACCGTTGGTCCCGACTGGGGCCGGTCCATGATCTTCTGTGGAAGGTCGATATCGACAATCGCCAGCAATTGAGTCCAAGGGGGCCTTGTGGCATACCGGACTTCCCCACCAAATCCGATGAGGGCTATAGCTAGATACTCTGACATTGCCACTGATTGCGTTGGGAGCCGTTTGCGGAAGGGTAGGTATATTCTGGCAGGTTCAATGCCTAGATGTCTTAGGGGGAGTTTTCTGCCTTTCATGATGAGGTTACCAAGGCACTCGACTCCCGGGGAGAATGCACGTGACGGTTTTCCCAGGACTACCCATTGTATCGGTCGAGCTTTTTCAGGGGGGCCCTGGGCCAGTGCCCCTACTCCCCCCCCTTCCGTGAAATGCACGTACAGATCGAGTGGTACAGCCGGGTTCCATCTGGCGAGTGAGCTTGACGATACCTGACGCTCGATAAAGTCAAGAGAAGCCAGTGCTTCCGGCGTTAGAGTTTTTGGTTCCCACGGGTGCTGTCCTTTTAAAAGATCGTACAGGGGGGCCATGGTTTCTGGAGGGATCAGGACGATATTGCGGAGCCATTGCAAGGACCCTACTAGCTGTTGTATATCATGAAGCGTTTTGATGTTTCGACGGATTTTCATTTGGGGAGGGGTCACGTAAGAGCTTGTGATCCCCACTCCCAAAAAACTAACACATGGTCCTTTTTTAATTTTTGTGCTCGCGATCTCAAACCCGCTTGTTTTGAGAGTCTCTGAAACCGTTAGCACCAGCTGGTCCACTTGACTCCCTGATGGCGTGGCGATCAAAATATCATCCATATATTGAATGATAGTCGCAGTCGGGTCGCTGCGTCGGACCGGTGCCAACGCCTGATCCACTGTGATTTGACAGATAGTAGGTGAGTTAATCATTCCTTGTGGCAGCACTTTCCACTGGAAGCGTAAGTTGGGGCGTTGGCTATTTGGAAACACGACGGAAAAGGCAAACCGTTCCTTATCCTCCTCATGCCAGGGGTATTGAAAAGAAACAGTCTTTAATATCGAGGACAGCGCAAGGTTGCCCTTCCGGTATCATAGAGTTCATGGGCAACAGCGTTTGGACAGGACCCATTGGTTGGATTCTTTTGTTTACTTCACGTAGGTCATGGAGGAGGCGAAACCCCTCACCGTTCCGCTTGGGTATTACAAAAACTGGGGTGTTCCATGGGCTAGTAGAAGGCTCTATGTGACCTCGTTGTAGCTCGCGATCGACAAGCTCGAGAAGAGCATCCATTCGAGGCTTCGACAGGGGCCACTGCTCGACCCACACTGGGTCGGACGATTTCCACGTCAGTCTAATTGGTGGAAGTGGGTGTACCGCAGTGGCCCTTAAGGCAAATTTGTCACCCTGGCATTTAATAGGGCTAGAGCGTCCCTTCCCAATAGCGGTGGGACTCCTGACATGACATATGGGAAAAGGTTGATGGTTTTCTCCGGTCCCTTTTCAGTGTGAAGCGTAATTGCTATTAATTGGGCGCTCTTCCGAGCTTGGGTTAATCCCCCAACTCTGCCCACCATGGGGGCGTCTTCCAATTTCCAACCTGGGGGCCAGTTCGACTCGGGAAGAACTGTAACATCTGCTCCGGTGTCAATCAAAAAGGGGACCTTAATGGTGGTGCCATTGGGGATATTATAGAGAGAACAGATCCCCCCCACCACCGGTGGGTTGTCACACGTTATTGCCAGGGCCACCCCAAGGTCTCGCCCCCAGGGGGTGGTCCTTGCTGTCCCTGAGATAAGGGCTGACTCAGTTGGGCTATCGGTTGGGCCATAAAGCTGGTCGCTTCCCGAGGGGGCAACGGGTTCGAAAGCGCCTCGCCCCACCTGGGGTTGGTATGGCTGGGCCGCGGGAGCTGTGCGGGAGAAGGCTGTGTGCGGCCCAGGTGCCCTCTCCCCCTCCCGTTTCCCTGAATTTTAGTTCTGCATTCCTTAACGAAATGTCCTTTCTTTCCACAAGACCAACACGGCCCTCTAGATCGATTCTGGCGTGGGGGGAGCGCTGTTGGCGGGTCCCCCAACCGAGGGCAGTTTGCCGCAACGTGGCCCGCTTGGCCACATTTAAAACACGCCATCAGATTAGCTATTGCGGTGCGAACAGCCACTTGAATCGGGGCTAAATGCTCTTCATTCACCACATGCTTAATCATGTCTGCGATAGTTGACCCCGGTGGTAGAGATCGTAAGATTTCTTTGGTTTTCGAATTACGCTGCTGACGTAAGCAGTCTGCAACGACCGGGCCTTTCGCTTCCGCGGGCAGGGTCGAGGAGTCGACCGCTGCCTGAAGGCGATCTACGAATGGCGTAAAGCTCTCACTTTCATTTTGTTTTATTGTGGACCATGGCGATGGCTTGGCGACAATTCTAGAGGCTACACGAATAGCTTCTCTGGCCGCACGAGTGGTTGTCGTAACTTCATGGGCCCGCATGCCTTGAGCTTGCGCGTGGCGGGTAACCATTGTAGGGTCTGTACCCATTAGCCGCTGCCGGCTGGAGCCGTGTAGCGCGTGGTCCGCTCCGGTTATTTGGGCTAGTTGCTTCGTACAGTTGTCCTCCCATTCTTGTTTAAAAACAATCATCCCTGCTCCGTCAAAGATCAATCTACGAGCTTGTTTTATATCGAACGGGAGCATGTCGTCTCCCCCGAAAACTCCGTCTATGAGGGTGGAGACCATGGCAGAATTAAGCCCTTTGTCTGCGATTGCTTTAACAATCGCTTGTATATCCTTAGGATTTATTGGCGAGTGGACCCTTTGTCCCCCGTCCGTCACCCGGACCGGGAACGCTAGCGTGGCCGATGGGGCCCAATCGGCGCATGCGATCTTTATTTTTCTCCAATCCGTGAGGGGAATTTTTCCCCCTCGCGTTTTTCTCTTCATTGCGAATTGGGATATTGTGGCTTTTGACTCTGTCTACCCCTATTTCCTCCTCCTCCGAACTTGAATCGATTGCGCGCCACTCGTTCCAGGTAGCGTCTGACCCGGAGTCGGAACTCGACTGACTGCTCACTTCCGCGTTCCAGTGCTTTTTAGTTGGGCGCTGGCCCCGTCCACTGACCTTGCGGGCGGACCATTCCCTCCCCCTTAGTTCACGTCGCCTTCTGCCCGGGGGGTGTTTGCTCTGTGAGGGCATTTGTGCAGATGACGGCTCTGATTGGCTTTCCGCCCCTCGTTCACGCTCCCCTCCGCCCCCCGATCGCCCCCGCCACTTGCCTCTTTCTCCTTCTCCCCCTTCCTTTGTCCGTGAGCACCTGTAGGTTTTAGCGCTTCCTCCCTGTTCCCGCCGGGGGCATCTTCGCCCCGCCTTTCCCTTCTTCGGCCGGGGCCGTCTTGGGGCGCACAGGGGGGTGGTCTCGCCCAGGGGTCCTCAGACTCTGATTTCCCTGCGGCACCCCTGGCCTCCTCGGCTAATTTGCCCCAGAAGGATTTTGTTTGGTTTTGTCCCTCCGCGAGCGGGACGGGGTTCGGGGATTGGGGGGGCGTACCGCCCTCCCGCGAGTCCGTGGGCTCAGCAGGATTAGCGTCGTCCGGGGGGCGCGGAGTCTGTGTGGCTGCCCCGACTCCCAATTTCGGGGTAACCAACAAACAGTCCTTTGCCGCCCTCCAGGTATCCTGCTCCTGTGTGGCCTTCTGCAAAGCCTGTACGACTTTTCCCCATGACTTAAGATTTTTCCCACAACCCGAAGACATCGTCTCCTCAGCTAACGCTTTAGTACATTTGTCCCACACTTCTGGGTGGAGAATATCCACCGGCTGGTCAATGACCCCAATCTGTAAAAGCCTCGCAACTGCAAGGGTAAAATCTTTGGGCTTACAATCAATCCCCCCACTGCTTATGTACTTGGGATACGACCTTCACAAGGGCTTCCATCCTCCTTGTTGGTCCTGGTCTGGGAGCGTCCTCCCCTGACCTCCCCCGCCGGGCTGGTCCAGCCGCTCCGGCCGCCGTTCACCCGAATCCAGATGACGATTCCCGGGTTTCGGCACCACTCGTTGCCTGGGGTCGGCGTGGCGACCTGGTTCAGGAACGGCACGGCGACCAATCACAGGCCGCTCGGTCCCTCAGCTCGCAGACACCAATGTGGTGGACGGCAAATGGCGTTTATTAGCGCGTGGCACAGCCTTCTATAGCTCGAGTTTACAACGTCGCTTCCGTCTGCTCACATCACCAACTAACCACTATTTAGGGAGGGGCTCTATCTTTCCGTACAGCGCGATATCTTCCACCCGCCAGACCCTAACTACCTACAGTCCAAGGCCAGGTTGGAGGGGGCTTGGAGCAACCTGGGCTGGCGGGAGGTGTCCCTGCCCATGGGATCTCTCAGATGATCTTTAAGGTCCCTTCCAACCCAAGCCATTCTCTGCTTCTCTGATTCCAGGAAAGACAGGATCCTGGCCTTGGCCCCGCTCGGCTGGGCAGGACCCCCTTTTTTTCCTCATCAGCCTGTAATTTTTTAACTTGTTGCAGCATCAGAAGGAGTTGTGGAGGTGATAAGTACTTGAAATTTTTAACCTTCCCTGCAGGTGGCAAAAAAAAAGAAATTAAAGAGAACGTAATAATTCTGAGCACGAAACTGCAGTGTCCGGCTTGGAATATGGCCTTTTCTCTTTCCGATTCACTATGAGAAGCTTTAATGGTACAAGTGTTTCTACTTCAGTGGAGATGAGGTTAGGAAAATTTGGTTCCCAGGAGGTTAAAAATGCTACATGGAAATGAATGCTGAAAGACAGGGATGAGAGAATAGACTCGTCCCGCCCCCGGTATCACCTCTCCGTTGATGTCTTCATGTCCTTCTTACAACTGTTATGTTTTTAGGGAGGTGCTATTACTTCTGACTTGCTCGAGGTGGATTTCTGTGCGTTAGTTTTTTTATAACACGTTGATGTAGTTGCTATTGTGCAAGTCAACTGAAAACCAGTCCCAGACGGCAGCCGAACTTCAGTAAAAGTTTGCCAGGATAACCTGCGCTGTACTTCCAATCAGAAGGAGTGGAACCACGAAGACCTTTCGAGCAAAGTCTTTTTGAAACAGAGTTGTGCAGGGTACGATAGGACAGCAACTGCTATCCCACCTCCTTCCCTAGTCTCTGCTTTTCTGTTCTTCCTACTTCCCTATTTTTCCCTTTCCTATACTTTGATTTCAAACAAAAAATAATAAAATCATGTGCGGGCAGCCTTCACCAAGGCTTAAAATGAGTGATGTCTGACCTCCTGTGAGTCATAACTAGGTAAGGCGTATGTGTGGCGGTGTGCTCTCCCCTTTCCCCCCGCCCCCGGCTCCTGCTCAAGCCACGGCCATCAGCGGGAGTTGTGATGAGTTGCACTTGAACTGTGGGAGATGGCTGGCAACAAAACCAAAACACTGTCTGGAGTGTCCGTGGGCCCTGACGGGACGCACCCGCGAGTGCTGAGAGAGCTGGCAGATGTTGTCGCTAGACCGCTCTCCATCGTCTTTGCAAGGTCATGGGGAACAGGAGAGGTGCCTGAGGACTGGAGGAAGGCTGACATCGCTCCAATCTTCAAAAAAGGCAAGAAGGAGGAGCCAGGGAACTGCAGGCCGGTTAGTCTCACCTCTGTCCCTGGGAAGGTAATGGAGCGACTCGTTCTGGATGTCGTCTCCAAACACGTTGAGGAACAGGAAGTCATTGGAAGTGGTCAGCATGGATTTACCAAGGGCAAATCACGCCTGACCAATCTGATAGCTTTCTGTGCTGTTATAACGGGTTGGCTGGATGCGGGGAGAGCCGTAGATGTCATCTACCTTGACCTTAGCAAGGCTTTTGACACTGTCTCCCATAACATCCTCATTAGGAAGCTGAGGAAGTGTGGGCTAGATGAGGTGACAGTGAGGTGGATCGAGAGCTGGCTGAGTGACAGAACTCAGAGGGTTGTGATCAGCGGCACAGAGTCCAGTTGGAGGCCTGTAACCAGTGGTGTCTCCCAGGGGTCAATACTTGGTCCAATTTTGTTCAATATATTCATTAATGACCTAGATGAGGGGACAGAGTGTATCCTCAGCAAGTTTGCTGATGATACCAAGCTGGGAGGGGTGGCCGACACTCCGGAGGGCCGTGCTGCCATCCAGCGTGACCTGGACAGGCTGGAGAGCTGGGCAGAGAAGAACCTAATGAGGTTCAACAAAAGCAAGTGTAGGGTCCTGCACCTGGGGAGGAAGAATGCCAAGCACCAGTATAGGTTAGGGGCGGACATGCTGGGAAGCAGCTCTGAGGAGAAGGACCTGGGGGTCCTGGTAGACAGCAAATTATCCGTGAGCCAGCAGTGTGCCCTTGTCGCCAAGAAGGCCAATGGCATCCTGGGCTGCATAGGGAAGAGTGTGGCCAGTAGGTCGAGGGAGGTCATTCTCCCCCTCTGCTCTGCACTGGTGAGGCCACAACTGGAGTACTGTGTCCAGCTCTGGGCTCCCCAGTTCAAGAGGGACAGGGAACTGCTGGAGCGAGTCCAGCGTAGGGCAACCAAGATGATTATGGGACTGGAGCATCTCCCTTATGAGGAAAGGCTGAAAGAGCTGGGACTCTTTAGCCTGGAGAAGAGAAGGTTGAGGGGGGACCTGATTAATGTTTACAAGTATCTAAAGGGTGGGTTGAAGGAGGACGGAGCCAGGCTCTTTTCAATGGTTCCCAGCGACAGGACGAGGGGCAATGGGCACAAGCTGGAACATCGGAAGTTCCGTTCAAATACACGGAAAAACTTCTTTACGGCGAGGGTGACAGAGCACTGGAACAGGCTGCCCAGGGAGGGTGTGGAGTCCCCTTCTCTGGAGATTTTCAAGCCCCGCCTGGATGCAGCCCTGAGGGATGTGCTGTAGGCAATCCTGCTCTAGCAGGGGAGTTGGACTAGATGATCTCTAGAGGTCCCTTCCAACTCTGAAGATTCCGTGATTCCGTGAAACCGCCCAGCCACAACAAACACTCATCGCAAAGCTACTCATCTGAGGCGGGGGGGGGGGGGAGGAATAAAAAATAAGAGAAATAACATAAGAGTCCATTTATCCGCTATACACGGCACCGAGCCTCACGTTGTCTGAAAAGCCTTTCCTCTGATTTCTCGCCCGTGTTGGTCTTCACGACAAAACGGACCCGCCCGAACAGCCGGGCCAGCTCCAAAACCGCCCTTTACTGAGGGGACCCCGGAGCCCCGAGCCCCCGGGGGGGCCCCGCGGCGGAACCAGCCCCTGAGCCCCGGCGGGGGGGTCATGTACCCCGGGCCCCGCCCACCGCCCTTCCCACAATCCCCCGGGAAAGGGGCGGGGCCAACCCCCGGGGGACGTAAAGCGGCTCCAGGGGCAGCTCCAGGATCGGCGATCTTCAGATATTTTTGTGGTTTTAAAAGAGCGCTGGAAGCGTACGATTTCCGGAAGACGGAGGAGGTTTTACAGGGTCCCGGAGGATCAAAGTGCCACCGAGACGCGCGTCGGAGGACTGAGGGGGCACTTCCGGGTTCCCGGAGGACTGAGGGGGCACTTCCGGGTTCCTGGAGGACGAAAGTGCCACAGAGACGCGCGTCGGAGGACTGAGGGGACACTTCCGGGGTCCCGGAGGACCAAAGTGCCACAGAGACGCGCGTCGGAGGACTGAGGGGGCACTTCCGGGTTCCCGGAGGACTGAGGGGGCACTTCCGGGTTCCTGGAGGACGAAAGTGCCACAGAGACGCGCGTCGGAGGACTGAGGGGGCACTTCCGGGTTCCCGGGGGACCAAAGCGCCATAGAGACGCGCGTCGGAGGACTGAGGGGTCGCTTCCGGGTTCCTGGAGGACCAAAGTGCCACAGAGACGCGCGTCGGAGGACGGAGGGGGCACTTCCGGGTTCCCGGAGGACTGAGGGGCCGCTTCCGGGTTCCTGGAGGACCAAAGTGCCACAGAGACGCGCGTCGGAGGACGGAGGGGGCACTTCCGGGTTCCCGGAGGACTGAGGGGGCACTTCCGGGTTCCCGGAGGACCAAAGTGCCACAGAGACGCGCGTCGGAGGACTGAGGGGGCACTTCCGGGTTCCCGGAGGACTGAGGGGGCACTTCCGGGATCCCGGAGGACCAAAGTGCCATAGAGACGCGCGTCGGAGGACTGAGGGGTCGCTTCCGGGTTCCCGGAGGACCAAAGTGCCATAGAGACGCGCGTCGGAGGACTGAGGGGTCGCTTCCGGGTTCCCGGAGGACCAAAGTGCCACAGAGACGCGCGTCGGAGGACTGAGGGGGCGCTTCCGGGGTCCCGGAGGACCAAAGTGCCACAGAGACGCGCGTCGGAGGACTGAGGGGGCGCTTCCGGGTTCCCGGAGGACCAAAGTGCCACAGAGACGCGCGTCGGAGGACTGAGGGGGCACTTCCGGGTTCCCGGAGGACCACAGCGCCACAGAGACGCGCGTCGGAGGACTGAAGGGACACTTCCGGGGTCCCGGAGGCCCGCGAGGCTACCCGGAAGACCGACGGGCAGCGCTGGGCGCCGGGAGCGCGGTAACAGCCGGTACCGGGGCGCCGGCGGCCGCTCTCGGGGCCCAACGGGCGGCACAGAAGCCGCTGCGGGTTGCGGGGATCCCGCCCCGGTCCCGGTTCTCCCTCCGGCCGCCGCTCTTGGGGGGGGGGGCCCCGTTGCCGACGCCGCCCCGTATCCGCGCGGGGGGGCGGGGGGGGCGCGTCAACCCCGACGGAAAAAATGGGGAGATTTGGGGGCTTTCGAGCTTGAAGGTTTATTATTTCTTTGTTTTCTTTTCGGGCTGCCCCAAATCCCTCCCCCTCCCCCCCCGCCCCGAGCCCCGACACTCGCGCGTCCGTTTGCGCCCCGAGACCTCGAGGATTCACGTTTATTATCTATTTACGCATAGAAAAAAACAAAAATAAACAAAAAAAAAAACCTGTTTTCACAGATTCCGCTCGCCGTAGCCTCACGCACGAGCGCCTGTAAACCCCCTCGGCTTACGCCTCTATTTGGATGCCAATATCGTCCAATAAATAATTTTTTTATAAATATTTTTATTACATTCTAAGCTCTTTTTGCGTAACGCAGACTCGGGAAATCCTTCGAGGTAACGGGGTTTGTTTTAAACTCGTTTTTACGGGCGTAAACGAGCGTCAACGTTCGCGATGTATAAAGGCGAGCGATTATTTCAACGCCTCGCCCCCCCCCCCCTCCCCCCTTATCGACGGGTTTCGTTATTTTTTAACCCCCCTCCCCCCGAATTTTCAGCCGTTTCGGGGCGGGGACCCACCTCTTTTGGGGGGGGGAGCCCCACGTAACCCCCACCCCCCCCATCCCCCACTCACCTGCTCGTCGCTGCCCCGGTGACATCACGGCGTCCCAAACGACATCAGCAACACCCCCCCCCACCCCCCTTTTTTTTTTTTTTTTTATTCCCCCCGAAAAAGGAACGCGACGCCCAGCCCCCCCCCCCCCCCCGGGTTGGCTCCTTCCCCTCGGCGGGGCTGCGCCACCGGCCGCGAACCTGGAAAACAAAACCCAAACTCCCCGATTTTAGCAAAAATAGCAGAGAAGGGAGCGGGGGAATCCCCTCGGAGCGGGGGAATCCCCTCGGAGCGGGGGCCGGGAGGATTCTAGGGAAGCGCCTCCCTCCAAAAACGCAGCTCGGCCCCCCCCCGGGCAGGGGCCGGGGTAACCGACGCCGAGTCGGACGCGTCGTTCTCCGCGCAGCGGCCGGGGAACGCCCGGCCCCCTCCCCCGAAAAGAGGGGCGCGTTCGGCTCGGAGACACCCCCCACCCCCCCCGCCCCCCCCCGATAAAAGCCGTCACAGCGTCCGGCTTCGCTCCGGCGCCGCTTCCGCTTGCTCAGCCGGCAACCGGCGGCCGCGGCGCTGGCCCGCTCTCCGAAATACGCCGCCGCCGTTGCCGTTGCAACGCCGCGAGGAGGGAGTCGCCTCTTTCTAAGGCTTTGGAGCAAATCCCCCCACCCCCCACCCCCCCGCCTCGATCCCTGCGGCACCTCGGAGCGCGTCGTCTCCCCCCGTCCCTCTCTGCCGCGCCCCCTCGGCCTCGGCTCCGCAGCTCCTTTATCCTCCTCGCCCCCGTCCCGCGGGTCCGCGCTCGGTTCCTCTCCCCTTCGCTGAGACGCTCCGTCAGGCTCCGGCGCTCCCGGGGCGTTGGGGCAGGAGCTGGCGTCGGCCTGCGGCGGGGACAAGAGGGTCTTACGGGGGCCCTGGGGGGTCCCGGGGGGCTGCGGAGGGTCCTAGGGCGGACGTGGGGGAGACCGAGGGGGGCTATGGTGGGTGCCAGAAGCCTCTGGGGTGTCCTGGGGAGGGCGGGGGGCGCCCCAGGGGGGTCCTAGAGGGCTCGAGGGCGGCTCTCAGGGGGTGGGGGGGGTCTCAGGGTGACGGGGCGGGTACCAAGGGGGGGCTCCAGGGGTCCCGGAGCAGGTGCGGGAGGGTCCCGGGGGGCTCCAGGGGGAATGTGGGGGGGTTCCAGAAGGCTCCAGGGAGCCCTGGGAGAACATGACGGGTCCCAGGGGGACGTGGGGGATACCGAGGGGCACGTGGGAGGGTCCCAGGAAGACTCAGGGGGGGCTCCAGGGGCTCCCGGAGGGGCTCTGAGGTGTCCTGGGAGGCTCCGGGGGGGCTCTGGGAGATCCCGGAGGGGCTGGAGGGGGGTGTCCCAGAAGGCTCCAGGGAGCCCCGGGGGGGACGTGAGGGTTATCAGGGTGTCCTGGAAGGCTCGGGGGGGCTCTGGGGGTACCTGGGGTGCTCCAGGGGATCCCGGAGGGCTCTGGGGTGTCCTGGGGGGAGCGTGAGAGAGTCCCAGAGGGGTCCAGGGGGGAACGCGGGGAGTCCCAGGAGGCTTCGGGGACCTCCCCTGGGGGAACGTGCGGGGTCCCAGTGGCTCCTGGAGGGCTCTGGGGGTCTCTGGGGGGTCCCAGAGGGCTCTGGAATGTCCTGGGGGGCTCCAGGGGGCTCTGGGGGCCCTGGAGAGGGTGCGGGAGGGTCCCGGGGGACGTTCCCTTGCAGCCGGAGACAAGGACCTCGGAGGAGTCGCCGGGGCCCCCGGGACTCGGTCGCTGTGGGGCTCCTCGTCCTGCGGGAGGGGGCACGGCGGGGGGACCCCCCCACACGCCAGGGGATGTCCCGTCCCTCCCACCCCCAAAGCCCCCCACTTGGCCCCGTCACCCCTCAGGATGCTCTCAGGACCCCCCCCCGTCCGGGCCCCCTCAGCCCCCCCGATCCCCCTCAGGATCCCCGTCCCCCCCTCAGCCACCCCCGCGGGGCCCCCTCAGCCCCCCCCGTTCCCCTCAGGACCCCCGTCCCCCCCTCAGCCACCCCCCCGGGACCCCCTCAGCCCCCCCCGTTCCCCTCAGGACCCTCGTCCTCCCCTCAGCCACCCCCCCGGGACCCCCTCAGCCCCCCCCGTTCCCCTCAGGACCCCCATCCCCCCCTCAGCCCCCCCAGTCCCCCTCAGGACCCCCGTCCCCCCCCTCAGCCACCCCCCCGGGGCCCCCTCAGCCCCCCCCGTTCCCCTCAGGGCCCCCGTCCCCCCCTCAGCCACCCCCGGGGCCCCCTCAGCCCCCCCCCGTTCCCCTCAGGACCCCCGTCCCCCCCTCAGCCACCCCCCCGGGACCCCCTCAGCCCCCCCCGTTCCCCTCAGGACCCCCATTCCCCCCTCAGCCCCCCCCGTCCCCCCCTCAGCCCCCCCACATTCCCCTCAGGGCCCCCGTCTCCCCCTCAGCCACCCCCCCGGGACCCCCTCAGCCCCCCCCGTTCCCCTCAGGACCCTCGTCCCCCCCTCAGCCACCCCCCCGGGACCCCCTCAGCCCCCCCCGTTCCCCTCAGGACCCCCATCCCCCCCTCAGCCCCCCCAGTCCCCCTCAGGACCCCCGTCCCCCCCCTCAGCCACCCCCCCGGGGCCCCCTCAGCCCCCCCCGTTCCCCTTAGTACCCCCATCCCCCCCTCAGCCCCCCCCGTTCCCCTCAGGGCCCCCGTCCCCCCCTCAGCCACCCCCCCGGGGCCCCCTCAGCCCCCCCCGTTCCCCTCAGGACCCTCGTCCCCCCCTCAGCCACCCCCCCGGGACTCCCTCAGCCCCCCCCGTTCCCCTCAGGACCCCCATTCCCCCCCTCAGCCCCCCCCGTCCCCCCCTCAGCCCCCAACATTCCCCTCAGGACCCCCGTCCCCCCCCTCAGCCACCCCCCGGGACCCCCTCAGCCCCCCCGTTCCCCTCAGGACCCTCGTCCTCCCCTCAGCCACCCCCCCGGGACCCCCTCAGCCCCCCCCGTTCCCCTCAGCCCCCCCCGGACCCCCTCAGCCCCACCGCCGCTCCCCACCACGTTCCCCGCCGCCCCCGCTCACCTCGACACGGTCCAGCTGCTTCACGACGTGCTCGCGGCGGCCCCGCCGGCCCGGCCCGGCCCGGCCCGGCCCGGCCCGGCCCAGCACCCGCCCGCCGGGCCCCGCTGTCCCCCCGGGCCGCCCCGCTCCGCTTTCCAGCCGGCCGCCATTTTCCCCCGGCCCCCCTCCGCTTCCGGAGCGCCCCGGCCTGGCCCGGCCCGCCCACGCCGCTCGCCCATTGGCTGCCACCCGCCCCCATTCTCCGCGAAGCCCCACTCCATTGGCCCGTCGCCGCCGTCAATCCACACTGCGCCCCACCCACCCCCCCCCCCGCGAGGCCATCCGACCAGTGGGGCGGGAGCTCGGCGCCCGCGCTGTGATTGGCCCACGCTCCCGCCAATCCGCCCGGGGGCAGCGGTTGTCATGGTGACGAGGCACGGGCGGGAGCGCGTTGAGGCTGGAAGGGGGCGTGGCGTCCGCGCGGAGGGGGCGTGGCCTGCGCGAGGGGGCGTGGCCTGGGGGCGCGACACTCCCCCCCCCCCCCCCGCTGAGGCGCCCGTGGAGCTCCCGCCGCCGGGAAAACGGGGGAAAAAACCGGGAAAACGGGAAAAAAGGGGACCCCAAGGGAGCCCCGGGCCCTGCCCCGCCACCCCCCGCCCGGCAGCGCCCGGGGCAGAGCCCCTGAAGGCGAGGGAGGGGCCCGGTGACGCCAGCGCGGCCTCAGCCCGACCCCACCCGCCTTGGCCCCGCCCCTCTCGCTTGGCCCCGCCCCTCCCCGCGAGGGTTTGTAGCCAAAAAATCACTTTAATTCGCCCCATTCCGGGCCCGGCCCCCCCCGGGGGGGGGGGGGGGGTGGAGGGTTAATGCTCGTGGGTGGGGGCGGGGGTCCCTCCCCCGCCCAGGGTCACGTGTCCGCCTCTGCCTGGCCCCGCCCCTCCCGGGGGCGGAGCCGAGAGGGTTGAGGGGGCGGGTCACCCCCTTCCACCAACGTCCATGATTGGTCCATGTGGGCGGCCCGCCTCAGCCCCCGATTGGCTGGCGGGCCCAGGGAGGCCATTGGCCGGTGGAAGGGCGTCGGGGCGAGGGGATTGGCTGCGGCCTCCCGGCCGGGCGACACCATTGGGTAGAGGCAGGCGGGGTCCAGGCGGGCGTCGGCCAATGGCAGGGCGAGGGCGTGGCCGCTGGCGCACCCCATTGGCTGCCCGGCTCCAGCTTCGCGCTTCACCCCCGGCTGGGGCCCAGGTCCTTGCACCCCATTGGCCGGCTCAGCAGAGTCTGCCCTCTGATTGGCTGCGGGGGGGGTCTGGGGGCGGGACCCGGGGGAGGCCTGGCCTGGGGGGGGGGGGGGGTGTGTCACGGATGAGCATGACCCCCCCGCCCCCCCAGGACCCCCCATGACCCCCCCCGGGCCCCCAGAGACCCCCCTTGGCCCCCCCCAGCCCCTCAATGGCCCCCCAGAGACCCCCAAGAGCTCCCCTGTCCCCCCCCCCAACCTCGCCCCCCCCACGAGCCCCCATGACCCCCCCCCCCGGCCCCCAGAGACCCCCCTTGGCCCCCCCAGAGACCCCCAAGAGCTCCCTGGCCCCCCCCCCCCAACCTCGCCCCCCCCACGAGCCCCCATGACCCCCCCCCCGGCCCCTCAATGGCCCCCCAGAGACCCCCAAGAACTCCCCTGCTCCCCCCCCCCCCCTTCTCACCGTTGGGGGCCGGAGCTGGGCCACTGGGGGGGCTGGAAGGGCCCGGGGGGCGGGGGGGGCGTGAGGCCTTTCCCCGCAGGATGTCAATGACCTGACGGGGGGAGGGGGGGGGACAGCGTCAGAGTCAGTAAAATCCCCTTTAAATCCCCCCCAAAACCCACCCGTGCCCCCCATCCCCGTGTGCTCCCCCCCCCCCCCTCATTTTCCCCCCCTGCCCCCCCCCCCATGCCCCCATCACCCCACCCCCCCCCCGTCCCCGGGAGCTCCCTCAGCGCTCCCCCCCAACCCCCCCCACGGACCCCCATGCCCCCCCCCATCACATCCTCCCCCCCCCGGAGCTCCCTCAGCGCTCCCCACCCCCCCCAATCCCCCCCCCACGGACCCCCATGCCCCCATGCCCCCCCCCCCATCACATCCTCCCCTCCCCGGAGCTCCCTCAGCGCTCCCCACCCCCCCCCACGGACCCCCATGCCCCCCACGCCCCCCCCCCCCATCACATCCTCCCCCCCCCGGAGCTCCCTCAGTGCTGCTCCCCCCCAATCCCCCCCCACGGACCCCCATGCCCCCCACGCCCCCCCACCCCATCACATCCTCCCCCCCCGGAGCTCCCTCAGTGCTGCCCCCCCCCAACCCCCCCCCCCCACGGACCCCCATGCCCCCCCCCATCAACATCCTCCCCCCCCGGAGCTCCCTCAGCGCTGCCCCCCCCCAATCCCCCCCCCACGGACCCCCATGCCCCCCACGCCCCCCCCCCCCATCACATCCCCCCCCGGAGCTCCCTCGGCGCTGCCCCCCCCCAATCCCCCCCCCCCCGCCCTCCCCATCGCCACAAGCCCCCTCCCAGCGCCCCCCCCCCCGCCGCCACCGCCTCCCCCCGACCTGCCCCCCAACCCCCCGCTGGCCCCCCCCCACTCGCCCGCACCTGCCGCCCGCTGGCCACGGCGGCCGCCGTCTCGTTGTGGCCGTTGCGCAGCGCCAGGTCGGCCCCGCTCCGCAGCAGCAGGCCGCAGCAGCGGCACCAGCCCCCGCCCCGCCGCCGCGTGCAGCGCCGTGCACCCCGCGTACGACTGCGCGTTCACGCAGGCGCCCCGCTGCCGGGGCGGGGGTCAGACACCCCCCCCGAGACCCCCCCACACGCACCCAAGACCCGCCTCGGAGCCCCCCAAAACCCCCAACCCCCCCCGAGCCCCCCCAAAACCCCCCCCCGCAGGCAGCCAAGACCCGCCTCCAAGCACCCCAAAACCCTCTGAAATCCCCAAACCCCCCCAAAAAC
>NW_027436173.1:0-47158 GCF_964199755.1 Larus michahellis | reverse complement strand
TGTCATCTACGAATACAAAAGTACAGGGAGAACCACATGCAAACACACCCTTTCCCAATATATACAAGCACAGTTTCTGGGGGTTTCATCAGGTTGTATCTCAAAATGACAAACATTCTGGTTGGTGTCAAGACAAATGTCTTGTGCCTTGAGAGTATTACTCTCACAAATGAATCCTTGTTGATCTCGTGAAATGCATGCTTCAACATCAACAGTTTGCCATTTATTCTCGTTTTGTTGTGCCCACACTCTATGCTCTACCGGATGGAGTATAGCTCCATGGTGATTCAACCCCAGTGCGATGATTGGGTATATGGTGTATACTGAGGCATTGCGTATCGTTAAGACAAAAGCTGTGGCTTTGCTCTCAGTGGGATCATAGGTGAAATTAACCAGATACCACCAGGATTGAAATTTTCTCTCAAACTCAATTGCATTATCCATATACTTTTCGAATTTCAGTGGGCAAGGTGCCTTCTTCACCTTCCCTTATAATTGCGGCTTGTCATAGATTGCATCCACAGTTGGCTTGGATACAACTAAGGGCCAAGGAAACATTGTTTTGGGTTGTACCAAGTGCATTTGTGATCAGCTGATGGTCTTTTTCACCTGTTTCCTCCCACTGAGGCAATATATTCGATAAAAGCCATTGGTGATTTCCAATGCTGATAGAGAGGACTGTAGAGGATGTTTTAATTTGTCTAGATCACTAGTAGTTGTGACTAGTTTGTTTGCAAGTATCTCAGCATCTGTACTATTTAAGACTCCCAGTCCTGTTCCTAAGATACCAGTCACCTCTCTCTTCAGTCGTTGTGAGGTGTCAACAGTTCGCCGGCCTAACCATGCTGACCATCCTGCATAAGATGTACTCAGGAATGGTGAGCAGGTGGGTTGATCGCAGAGATATTAATCTGCATTGACAATTCTACTCGTTTGAGGGAATATGTTGGGTTAAACGGTATTTGTTGTTGACCTGTGTGTTTAATGGCATAAGGGCCAATGTTAAAGGTGTAAGGAGTTAGACTAATGGAGGGCTGAGTAGCTACACCCTTGAAAGTTTGTGGGGGTGTAGGTTTTGGGTTCATTTCAACAGGTTCAGATGTATTTGAGTCAATCATAAATTCAAATAACAATTCCGTGCCCCTGTAGCCCCAAATACAATATACTATGATAGGTTTGATAAAGGTGAAGTTGTGCCAGCAATCTGAGTTTGGCTCTATAATTTTGTAACAATCAATCAGTGTTATATTTGTCCGGTTTAGTAGAGTCTACATGGATGGTTTCAATTACAGTTGGTCTATGGTGAGCAGACCCATTGATTACTCGGCAGCTAATTTGTATTTTCTTTCCTGGGACGGCTTCAAGCTTAGCCATTTGGAGTGAGTCTTTCCAACTCCATTTATCTCTGGAATATACTTCACTTCCTTGTATAACCAGAGTGGAGAGATTTAAATCCCCTCATGTTTTCTAGTGTCTCAGTGCTTGCAGTGTATCGTGACAGTGCATTATCCCAAAGCTCATCATCAAGGGGCAGATTCTTAAGTCCGCTCAATAAGGTGTCATTATCGGGGGTTTCAGATAGTGGCAGTGGAACCAGACTAGTCTGTGGAGTTGAGTCAGGTTCGACTTTATCTATGCTTTGATCTATCTCATGTTTTGAAAACACCTCATTTTCATGTAGGACTACAGTGGCCAGGCTCAATTTTCCTTTCCTGTTCCTGCCATCGCATTGTGTTTTACATAAGCTTGAGACCACGGCCATTCTGGGTCTCTTTGACTACAAACAACAGGGAGTAAAAAGATAAAACTGAATAGCATCAATTCCATCTGCCAATTCGTCATTCTAAAATTTAGGCCTCCAGATGGCCATACATAACAAAAATAATATTATTGCCAGGATCAATGTCAGGATTCCCTGGAGACACTCGAGGTTAGCGTAGGCCAATGCGTCTGTCCACGTACAGTTCTTCCGAGGTTCCTGTAAGACACAAAGGAAAAGAAAATCTGCTCGGTCTCATTTGACCGACGGGGTTAAAAAGAGGGCGAGATCCACCGGGTGCTGATCCGGTGTATCTTCCCTGAACAGTCTTTGGCTTCCCGTGCATGGGGGTTTTTGGGAGTAGCTAACACCATTGGTACTGTGCCAATTTGAGGCATTTTCACTAACACAGGTTGCCCAGGGTGAAATTGTCCTAGGTATTTTCGTGGTTCATTGGGAACTTTTGGAGTGATGATATCAGCAGATACACAGAAAGCTTTCATTTTAGGACAGCCATCTCCACTCCATCTGTTATTTAATTGATAGATGGCATCATCCAATGGCAAATGCCAACCAGGTTCATGAGTTTTTGCAAAACGCTTAACCAATCCATTGGTGCGTTCAACAATGCCATTAGCCTGAGGATAATAGGGAGTATGAAATACCCATCGAATCCCTTCTTCTTTGGCCCAATCTTGTACCACTGTAGCGGTAAAGTGTGAACCGTTATCACTTTGGATTTCCTCAGGAAGGGGAAGTGTGCTGAACCACCCTTTTAGGCCTTTCACTGTGTTGTTCCCGGTAGCTGATTTGAAGCTGGTGGCCATAGCGAGGCCAGAGATAATCTCCACTCCGACTAGGACGTATCTTTTCTCACCTGATGATCTCAAGGGCCCAATATAATCAATTTGCCATGAATGCCACAATGTTTTCTTGTCCCGAATGTGTAAAGGAGGCGCCTTACTCGGATGATCTTTATTGAGTCGTAGGCGACATTGTGAACAGGCGGTTACTACTTGTTCACACAGCTTAACCGACACAGGCCACCCCCGGGCTAGACCTTCCTGATACAGATCAGCACGGCCTGTATGGCCACGCTTAATATGTAACCATTCGAGTAAGCGTTCCCATTCCCGACCATCATCTACAATGTCAATTTGCTGCAACCGCGTGAGGCTATCTACCTGTTGGTTGAATTGAGCAGTGATCGAGTTCGAACGATCATGGCCTTTTACCCAACCAACGTGCAATGTTCTCTGTCCTCCCATTTCCAACAGTTGCTTCCAACTCTCTGTCTCCCAGATTGGGACTCTATTCACCTGCCAATCATTGGCTGCCCAGTGTCCAATCCATTCAGTGGCTCCTTTAAAAACAGCATATGAGTCAGTGTAAATGTAAGTAGCCCCACGTTGTGCAGCTAGTAGGACGGCTCTGAGTTCCCCTACTTGTGCGCTACCTTCTCCTGTTTCAATTGCTCTTTCCCCGTTGCTACTTCCAGTGCTACGGCCTTGTATTTCCACTTATTGTTCTCACGGTGAGATGACGCATCAGTAAACCACACTCCTGTAAGATCACTGCCTTCTTTCAGAGGAGGTGCTTCTTGGATTGGAGATGGTCTGTTTGGTGGGGATTGGAACAATAGGGCACCATCTATATCCTTCTGGAGCTTGGATACTTTGATACTACCTTCAGAGATTGGCATGATATCATTAATGCCTTCTAAATAAGCATACCACTTTCGAACTGTGGGTTTCTGGGCAATGCCGGCTGGTGGTGCTGTCCCTTTACGGACCACATCTAGAGACGAAAAGGGCCCCGAACAATCACGCTCTGTTCTCTCCTTATCTGCTCTGCTCGTTGCAATGCTCGCACCAGGGACAGTAAACCCTTCTCTAGGTCTGAATATCTGCTCTCAGTATCATTAAAGGAGTGAGAGCTAAATTCTAATGGTCTCTCCGGTCCTGCTGGTCCCTTTTGCCATAAGTTACAATGAGAACCATGTTCGCTGGACCCCCATTCTACATGGACAGGGTCAGTTGGATGTATGGGGCCAAGTTGTTGGAATAACCTTAGCTCTTTTATTAGCAATTCCAGTGCATTAGTATGTTGTTCAGTCCTCTCCCAGGATTTACCTTTTTTGAGCAAACAATAAAGGGGGCGAGCAATGATGGAAAAGCCAGGGATGTGTTTACGCCAATAACTTAAAGTTCCCAGAACTTGCTGTAACTCCTTCGTGCTGGAAGGATTCTGTCCATGTTCTATTTTTTTCAGGGTATCCTGAGGGACAGAAGCAGCTCCCTTAATCCACCAGACCCCCAGGAATTTAACTTCCTGTGCAGTTCCCTGACATTTTGAGTCTGGAATTTCCAATCCCAAATCTGATAATGTTTTTCGGATGTTTTGCATCATGTCTTGTACACTTTCTTGGCTCTCTCCCCCCCTATTAAGATGTCGTCAATATATTGGTATACTGTACATCCCTGTGAAACAGGAATCTCTGATAGCGCTTTAGCTAAAGCATTATGAGCAATGGTGGGGGAATGTTTGTATCCTTGTGGAAGTCGGTTAAAGGTATATTGGACTCCTTTCCACGTGAATGCAAACTGCGCTTTGTCTTGCTCAAGGAGGGGAATCATAAAAAACATGTCTTTTACATCTAAGGCAGCCATCCAAGGATGGGCAGCTCCTTTTATCATTGTCACAATTTCCGCGATACTCGGAACCGCAGCGGTCAGGGGTGCAGCGTTGGCGTTTAACTTTCGGTAATCTACTGTGAAACGCCATTGCCCGGTTGGTTTCTTTACTGGCCACACCGGTGAATTATAAGGCGAGTGAGTCCTCTTAATGATGTTTCTTTTTTCTAAATCTGATACCACCCCGTCTGCTCCTGCAAGTGCAGCTGCAGGCAGTGGGTACTGTCGGACTTGGTAATTTTAGAGGGAGGCAAAGGTATAGATGTTTCTAATAGGCCCAGTTTAACTGCGTCTAATCCTTTTTGCGTCCTGCAAAACTCCACGCAGTTCCATCCGGGAATTTCCACATTCGCCCACGCAGCACGTCAAATCCTAGGAGGTTAGAATGTGAGGCACCCACTAACACTTCTGCCCTAGTCATTCGCTGCTCTCCCGGCAAACCAGAGGTTAATTTTTGCAGTGGGGCATGTTTTTACCACACCATCAATTCCTGTGAAGTTGACTCTGCGTCGGGTGGGATTTATACCTAGAAGTTGTGCTGTTTCGTTAGTGATTGCAGACATTTGGGCTCCAGTATCAATAATAAAATTTACCAATATCTTCCGGGGTCCAACAGGAATGATAATAACGGGTTCGGAGTCTTTATGAGAGAGCCATTGAATTGCTAGTACCTGCCGGACAGGGTGGCTCACTGCCCCTCCCCGGGGATAGGAGTTTTTTGGCTGGGACTCTGTCAAATCAATCAAGTTACGTTCCGGTGCAGAAGGCACAATTTTCTCACGACTTGGGGATTCTCTGGTTAGACTTTTCTCCCCAGCCACATTATTCTTTCTAGTTAGAGATTGGACTAGTGTACGGAGGTCTCCCGTAGGGACACCGTGCAAGAATTGTCGGGGCACCCCTAATTGTAGGGCTTTACGCCACAACTCATTCCGGTCCTTATCAGGCTTAAACCTTTCCTCCGATTTAGGGTTTTTAGTGTGAGTTCGGACTTGGCGAACCTTTCGGGGGTGTTCGGAGGATTTCTCACTAGTTAGGCTGGCCCAGCCCATTCGCGCCCATATTGATCTATTTCCTGTACATATTCATTCCAGGTGGGCATGTAGTGACGACGGCCCCGCCTATGAGCACCCCCGAGCCTCTCGTATACGATCTTGAGTACGAACAAGGAACGGTTTCAGGCAATCGGGAAGACCACGGATGAGAGGGGCTAATCGATCGGGGTCGATAGGGGCTGACATTGGGGATTTCCGAAATTCCTCTCTGTCATACATGGCTTGCAGACAAGCTGCTTTCCGTACAGCCGCAAACAGATCAGAGTAGCCTGTAGCTCTAATCTCTACGGCTCCCCCCTCTCTCGCGGATCCATACCCCCTGCCCAATAGGCTGCTCGAGCAGTTAGGGATAATTATGATCCCCAGGCATAGTGGTTAAAAACACTCCTGGTCCCCAAGAGTCTCCTGCTTCTTCCTCACTCAGCATAATTCTGTCCCCCCCTTCAGAAGAAACTCGCCACACGTACTCAACAGCTGACTCTTCTGGTCGCCTCGAATATTTCTCCCTTATTTTTGTTAACTCGGTTGGTGTCCGTGGAACGGTACGCACAGTGGTGTGAATTTCATCATCGTCATCAACCGCAGCTTCAGTTTTAACCAGAGGACGTAAAGGAAAAACTTGGATTTCAAAGTAAAAGTCCTTTCCTCCTCATCTTCTTCGTCATCCTCACTATTAGACAAAAAATCTCCGGTCTGGGTTCCGGAATTTGGATAACACATTAACTTACGAATCTGTTGGACCTGGGTCGAGGGCTGCATTTTATATAAGAGCCCAGTCACCCTTTCTAATAATATTTTAAGTTGAGCATTCTGGTTTCCTAAACATTCATTCTCACTCACAAGCTTATCGACGTGAGTTCTTAATTTTTCTCCTGTCTCCTTTGCAAGGCTAATGATGACTTCAGCACCTCATTCTCCGATTTCAGGGTTGCATATTCTACAGCTGAAATCAGATTAGGAGCAGGGTTTTCTCTAGCTTCCTTGTTGTGGCACAAGATAAACAGGCGCCTAACGCAGCACAAATCACACCCTTGCCTTTCCCCGCTCTGAGCTTCTGTGAAACCCGACACTCTTCAATACGTTCCACCACTTTCTCTTCATCCTTCCAAAATTTTTGGGCCCACTCCTTCCCAGCCTGGGAAGGGGCACAATCATATTTTTGCAGCAGTTTATCCATGGCAATCCTGCCGACTACGCCAAATTCTGTTGCGTGAAACGGGGCCAAGCGGTTTTGGCAGAAGATAAACCCCCTTGCGTTCTAACACTCCTCACCGAGGTGGGAGGCTAGGTGCGGCTAGGTTTAAATTCTGAGTGATGCCCAATTCAGCACTATCAGTCCAATCGCGTTTAATATGTATTAAACTACTACGATTTGGATACACTAATAGTGGACTGCACCTTCAGTCTAGTCGTGCTCCTGAACTAGCACGGCCTCTCTGTAGTTTTGGTCGCGTTCAGTGAGAAAGCGGAACGACTAGCTACTTAAACAGTGCAGTTTATTTAAACAACAGATATACAGGTTCTTTAGGATTGCCGGTGATAAATACACTGTCTGCAAAGCACGTGCAAATAAAGATATTGCTAAGTATACAAACGCGCGACAAAATTATAAACGATACAGCCTGGCTATAAACGTAGGGTAGAGATTCTCTAGAGAAATTTCTAAGTCCCCGAGAAAGCGCTCGGTGTAATCGAAGTCTTACCCAAAGGCGTCCCTATGGGGGAAGAAAGGCTCAGCCCGTCGACTGATCCCGAAATCAGCGTGGAATACTTCGCGATGGTGTCTTCCCTGACATCCCTCTCTCTTGGGCTAATTTTTATATTATTTTTTTATCTTCAAAGTGGAGTTTGAGTGACTTTAGTCAAACATACTTTTATTATGATTAATGTATTCAAGGAGGAGTGTTCACACCTCGGGGGCGGATAGCCTCCGGGATGGAGGTGTGTTTTGGTACATTGTGGTGAGCAAAGTTCGCACAAAAGGACAGCATTTCATCAACATTTGACGAAAGGTTGGCTCGGGTAGCGTGTAGGCCGCTTATCAGTTCCGTAGTACCATCTCGTCCCCATATCTGCTATTCGTCACAAGGGAAGGCCACGGAACAAGCGTGTTCCGTTCCATCCCTCGTGTAGTTTCGCAAACAACCTCGCGCAGGGAATCACAGATGTTGCATTCTTCGTGTGCTAGCTGTGGCTGTATTCTACCTCAGAAGCCTCTTGATTTTATGACTTTCCTTAATGTGTGAACAATGCGGTATTTTTGTATTCTTGGCCAATTTAGTAATTATTCCACATAATCCACCCCGTGACTACAGTCACTCAAGCTCCACGATAATCAATACTGATGGGGAATATCACATGTCCTCTTATGGCGAGGGGATATCAAGTGCAAATACTTCTTGCGGGTGATTAAGCGAGTTAAGCGTTTCATCATAATCCAAAGTCTAACATGCAAAACAATTGTCAAAGCAAAGCACAATACAGTGAGTACTAGTAGAACCACAACAGGATGGAGCATCTTGTTAAAAGTCCTGTAGCTGTCGGTGACCATCCAAAGAGGGTGTCCCACCATTCATGTCCACCGTCTCTCTTGACCCTTTCCAGTACATGGTGTATTTCTTCAACATCATGATGGACAGTAATCAGAGTTCTTTGTCCATTTCTTGGGCCTCTTTCAACAATCGCTTCAATTCATCGTGTTGTAGCAACTTCCTCACTAGTGAGAGATTCATTCCGATAGGGGTAGGCAGCAAATCTCGAATCAATGTGTAATTAGATTGTAGCAATTGAAAAGACGTAACAGGAGCTGAATAACTGAAGTCACATCCAATGATGTTAGTAAAGTTACAAACACAAAGATTTGAGTTATTACTTATATCTACTGCTATGTCATCTACGAATACAAAAGTACAGGGAGACCTCATGCAACACACCCTTTTCCCAATATATACAAGCACAGTTTCTGGGGTTTCATCAGGTTGTATCTCAAAATGACAAACATTCTGGTGGTGTCAAGACAAATGTCTTGTGCCTTGAGAGTATTACTCTCACAAATGAATCCTTGTTGATCTCGTGAAATGCATGCTTCAACATCAACAGTTTGCCATTTATTCTCGTTTTGTTGTGCCCACACTCTATGCTCTACCGGATGGAGTATAGCTCCATGGTGATTCAACCCCAGTGCGATGATTGGGTATATGGTGTATACTGAGGCATTGCGTATCGTTAAGACAAAAGCTGTGGCTTTGCTCTCAGTGGGATCATAGGTGAAATTAACCAGATACCACCAGGACTGAAATTTTCTCTCAAACTCAATTGCATTATCCCATATTACTTTTCGAATTTCAGTGGGCAAGGTGCCTTCTTCACCTTCCCTTATAATTGCGGCTGTCATAGATTGCATCCACAGTTGGGCTTGGATACAACTAAGGGCCAAGGAAACATTGTTTTGGGTTGTACCAAGTGCATTTGTGATCAGCTGATGGTCTTTTTCACCTGTTTCCTCCCACTGAGGCAATATATTCGATAAAAGCCATTGGTGATTTCCCAATGCTGATAGAGAGGACTGTAGAGGATGTTTTAATTTGTCTAGATCACTAGTAGTTGTGACTAGTTTGTTTGCAAGTATCTCAGCATCTGTACTATTTAAGACTCCCAGTCCTGTTCCTAAGATACCAGTCACCTCTCTCTTCAGTCGTTGTGAGGTGTCAACAGTTCGCCGGCCTAACCATGCTGACCATCCTGCATAAGATGTACTCAGGAATGTGAGCAGGTGGTTTGATCGCAGAGATATTAATCTGCATTGACAATTCTACTCGTTTGAGGAATATGTTGGGTTAAACGGTATTTGTTGTTGACCTGTGTGTTTAATGGCATAAGGGCCAATGTTAAAGGTGTAAGGAGTTAGACTAATGGAGGGCTGAGTAGCTACACCCTTGAAAGTTTGTGGGGGTGTAGGTTTTGGGTTCATTTCAACAGGTTCAGATGTATTTGAGTCAATCATAAATTCAAATAACAATTCCGTGCCCCTGTAGCCCCAAATACAATATACTATGATAGGTTTGATAAAGGTGAAGTTGTGCCAGCAATCTGAGTTTGGCTCTATAATTTTGTAACAATCAATCAGTGTTATATTTGTCCGGTTTAGTAGAGTCTACATGGATGGTTTCAATTACAGTTGGTCTATGGTGAGCAGACCCATTGATTACTCGGCAGCTAATTTGTATTTTCTTTCCTGGGGACGGCTTCAAGCTTAGCCATTTGGAGTGAGTCTTTCCAACTCCATTTATCTCTGGAATATACTTCACTTCCTTGTATAACCAGAGTGGAGAGATTTAAATCCCTCATGTTTTCTAGTGTCTCAGTGCTTGCAGCGTATCGTGACAGTGCATTATCCCAAAGCTCATCATCAAGGGGCAGATTCTTAAGTCCGCTCAATAAGGTGTCATTATCGGGGTTTCAGATAGTGGCAGTGGAACCAGACTAGTCTGTGGAGTTGAGTCAGGTTCGACTTTATCTATGCTTTGATCTATCTCATGTTTTGAAAACACCTCATTTTCATGTAGGACTACAGTGGCCAGGCTCAATTTTCCTTTTCCTGTTCCTGCCATCGCATTGTGTTTTACATAAGCTTGAGACCACGGCCATTCTGGGTCTCTTTGACTACAAACAACAGGGAGTAAAAAAGATAAAACTGAATAGCATCAATTCCATCTGCCAATTCGTCATTCTAAAATTTAGGCCTCCAGATGGCCATACATAACAAAAATAATATTATTGCCAGGATCAATGTCAGGATTCCCTGGAGACACTCGAGGTTAGCGTAGGCCAATGCGTCTGTCCACGTACAGTTCTTCCGAGGTTCCTGTAAGACACAAAGGAAAAGAAAATCTGCTCGGTCTCATTTGACCGACGGGGTTAATAAAAAGAGGGCGAGATCCACCGGGTGCTGATCCGGTGTATCTTCCCTGAACAGTCTTTGGCTTCCCGTGCATGGGGGTTTTTGGGAGTAGCTAACACCATTGGTACTGTGCCAATTTGAGGCATTTTCACTAACACAGGTTGCCCAGGGTGAAATTGTCCCAGGTATTTTCGTGGTTCATTGGGAACTTTTGGAGTGATGATATCAGCAGATACACAGAAAGCTTTCATTTTAGGACAGCCATCTCCACTCCATCTGTTATTTAATTGATAGATGGCATCATCCAATGGCAAATGCCAACCAGGTTCATGAGTTTTTGCAAAACGCTTAACCAATCCATTGGTGCGTTCAACAATGCCATTAGCCTGAGGATAATAGGGAGTATGAAATACCCATCGAATCCCTTCTTCTTTGGCCCAATCTTGTACCACTGTAGCGGTAAAGTGTGAACCGTTATCACTTTGGATTTCCTCAGGAAGGGAAGTGTGCTGAACCACCCTTTTAGGCCTTTCACTGTGTTGTTCCCGGTAGCTGATTTGAAGCTGGTGGCCATAGCGAGGCCAGAGATAATCTCCACTCCGACTAGGACGTATCTTTTCTCACCTTCTCAAGGGCCCAATATAATCAATTTGCCATGAATGCCACAATGTTTTCTTGTCCCGAATGTGTAAAGGAGGCGCCTTACTCGGATGATCTTTATTGAGTCGTAGGCGACATTGTGAACAGGCGGTTACTACTTGTTCACACAGCTTAACCGACACAGGCCACCCCCGGGCTAGACCTTCCTGATACAGATCAGCACGGCCTGTATGGCCACGCTTAATATGTAACCATTCGAGTAAGCGTTCCCATTCCCGACCATCATCTACAATGTCAATTTGCTGCAACCGCGTGAGGCTATCTACCTGTTGGTTGAATTGAGCAGTGATCGAGTTCGAACGATCATGGCCTTTTACCCAACCAACGTGCAATGTTCTCTGTCCTCCCATTTCCAACAGTTGCTTCCAACTCTCTGTCTCCCAGATTGGGACTCTATTCACCTGCCAATCATTGGCTGCCCAGTGTCCAATCCATTCAGTGGCTCCTTTAAAAACAGCATATGAGTCAGTGTAAATGTAAGTAGCCCCACGTTGTGCAGCTAGTAGGACGGCTCTGAGTTCCCCTACTTGGTGCGCTACCTTCTCCTGTTTCAATTGCTCTTTCCCCCGTTGCTACTTCCAGTGCTACGGCCTTGTATTTCCACTTATTGTTCTCACGGTGAGATGACGCATCAGTAAACCACACTCCTGTAAGATCACTGCCTTCTTTCAGAGGAGGTGCTTCTTGGATTGGAGATGGTCTGTTTGGTGGGGATTGGAACAATAGGGCACCATCTATATCCTTCTGGAGCTTGGATACTTTGATACTACCTTCAGAGATTGGCATGATATCATTAATGCCTTCTAAATAAGCATACCACTTTCGAACTGTGGGTTTCTGGGCAATGCCGGCTGGTGGTGCTGTCCCTTTACGGACCACATCTAGGAGACGAAAAGGGCCCCGAACAATCACGCTCTGTTCTCTCCTTATCTGCTCTGCTCGTTGCAATGCTCGCACCAGGGACAGTAAACCCTTCTCTAGGTCTGAATATCTGCTCTCAGTATCATTAAAGGAGTGAGAGCTAAATTCTAATGGTCTCTCCGGTCCTGCTGGTCCTTTTTGCCATAAGTTACAATGAGAACCATGTTCGCTGGACCCCCATTCTACATGGACAGGGTCAGTTGGATGTATGGGGCCAAGTTGTTGGAATAACCTTAGCTCTTTTATTAGCAATTCCAGTGCATTAGTATGTTGTTCAGTCCACTCCCAGGATTTACCTTTTTTGAGCAAACAATAAAGGGGGCGAGCAATGATGGAAAAGCCAGGGATGTGTTTACGCCAATAACTTAAAGTTCCCAGAACTTGCTGTAACTCCTTCGTGCTGGAAGGATTCTGTCCATGTTCTATTTTTTTCAGGGTATCCTGAGGGACAGAAGCAGCTCCCTTAATCCACCAGACCCCCAGGAATTTAACTTCCTGTGCAGTTCCCTGACATTTTGAGTCTGGAATTTCCAATCCCAAATCTGATAATGTTTTTCGGATGTTTTGCATCATGTCTTGTACACTTTCTTGGCTCTCTCCCCCCCTATTAAGATGTCGTCAATATATTGGTATACTGTACATCCCTGTGAAACAGGAATCTCTGATAGCGCTTTAGCTAAAGCATTATGAGCAATGGTGGGGGAATGTTTGTATCCTTGTGGAAGTCGGTTAAAGGTATATTGGACTCCTTTCCACGTGAATGCAAACTGCGCTTTGTCTTGCTCAAGGAGGGGAATCATAAAAAACATGTCTTTTACATCTAAGGCAGCCATCCAAGGATGGGCAGCTCCTTTTATCATTGTCACAATTTCCGCGATACTCGGAACCGCAGCGGTCAGGGGTGCAGCGTTGGCGTTTAACTTTCGGTAATCTACTGTGAAACGCCATTGCCCGGTTGGTTTCTTTACTGGCCACACCGGTGAATTATAAGGCGAGTGAGTCCTCTTAATGATGTTTCTTTTTTCTAAATCTGATACCACCCCGTCTGCTCCTGCAAGTGCAGCTGCAGGCAGTGGGTACTGTCGGACGTTGGTAATTTTAGAGGGAGGCAAAGGTATAGATGTTTCTAATAGGCCCAGTTTAACTGCGTCTAATCCTTTTTTGCGTCCTGCAAAACTCCACGCAGTTCCATCCGGGAATTTCCACATTCGCCCACGCAGCACGTCAAATCCTAGGAGGTTAGAATGTGAGGCACCCACTAACACTTCTGCCCTAGTCATTCGCTGCTCTCCCGGCAACCAGAGGTTAATTTTTGCAGTGGGGCATGTTTTTACCACACCATCAATTCCTGTGAAGTTGACTCTGCGTCGGGTGGGATTTATACCTAGAAGTTGTGCTGTTTCGTTAGTGATTGCAGACATTTGGGCTCCAGTATCAATAATAAAATTTACCAATATCTTCCGGGGTCCAACAGGAATGATAATAACGGGTTCGGAGTCTTTATGAGAGAGCCATTGAATTGCTAGTACCTGCCGGACAGGGTGGCTCACTGCCCTCCCCGGGGATAGGAGTTTTTTGGCTGGGACTCTGTCAAATCAATCAAGTTACGTTCCGGTGCAGAAGGCACAATTTTCTCACGACTTGGGGATTCTCTGGTTAGACTTTTCTCCCCAGCCACATTATTCTTTCTAGTTAGAGATTGGACTAGTGTACGGAGGTCTCCCGTAGGGACACCGTGCAAGAATTGTCGGGGCACCCCTAATTGTAGGGCTTTACGCCACAACTCATTCCGGTCCTTATCAGGCTTAAACCTTTCCTCCGATTTAGGGTTTTTAGTGTGAGTTCGGACTTGGCGAACCTTTCGGGGGTGTTCGGAGGATTTCTCACTAGTTAGGCTGGCCCAGCCCATTCGGCGCCCATATTGATCTATTTCCTGTACATATTCATTCCAGGTGGGCATGTAGTGACGACGGCCCCGCCTATGAGCACCCCGAGCCTCTCGTATACGATCTTGAGTACGAACAAGGAACGGTTTCAGGCAATCGGGAAGACCACGGATGAGAGGGGCTAATCGATCGGGGTCGATAGGGGCTGACATTGGGGATTTCCGAAATTCCTCTCTGTCATACATGGCTTGCAGACAAGCTGCTTTCCGTACAGCCGCAAACAGATCAGAGTAGCCTGTAGCTCTAATCTCTAACGGCTCCCCCCTCTCTCGCGGATCCATACCCCCTGCCCAATAGGCTGCTCGAGCAGTTAGGGAATAATTATGATCCCCAGGCATAGTGGTTAAAAACACTCCTGGTCCCCAAGAGTCTCCTGCTTCTTCCTCACTCAGCATAATTCTGTCCCCCCCTTCAGAAGAAACTCGCCACACGTACTCAACAGCTGACTCTTCTGGTCGCCTCGAATATTTCTCCCTTATTTTTGTTAACTCGGTTGGTGTCCGTGGAACGGTACGCACAGTGGTGTGAATTTCATCATCGTCATCAACCGCAGCTTCAGTTTTAACCAGAGGACGTAAAGGAAAAACTTGGGATTTCAAAGTAAAAGTCCTTTCCTCCTCATCTTCTTCGTCATCCTCACTATTAGACAAAAAATCTCCGGTCTGGGTTCCGGAATTTGGATAACACATTAACTTACGAATCTGTTGGACCTGGGTCGAGGGCTGCATTTTATCTAAGAGCCCAGTCACCCTTTCTAATAATATTTTAAGTTGAGCATTCTGGTTTCCTAAACATTCATTCTCACTCACAAGCTTATCGACGTGAGTTCTTAATTTTTCTCCTGTCTCCTTTTGCAAGGCTAATGATGACTTCAGCACCTCATTCTCCGATTTCAGGGTTGCATATTCTACAGCTGAAATCAGATTAGGAGCAGGGGTTTCTCTAGCTTCTTGTTGTGCACAAGATAAACAGGCGCCTAACGCAGCACAAATCACACCCTTGCCTTTCCCCGCTCTGAGCTTCTGTGAAACCCGACACTCTTCAATACGTTCCACCACTTTCTCTTCATCCTTCCAAAATTTTTGGGCCCACTCCTTCCCAGCCTGGGAAGGGGCACAATCATATTTTTGCAGCAGTTTATCCATGGCAATCCTGCCGACTACGCCAAATTCTGTTGCGTGAAACGGGGCCAAGCGGTTTTGGCAGAAGATAAACCCCCTTGCGTTCTAACACTCCTCACCGAGGTGGGAGGCTAGGTGCGGCTAGGTTTAAATTCTGAGTGATGCCCAATTCAGCACTATCAGTCCAATCGCGTTTAATATGTATTAAACTACTACGATTTGGATACACTAATAGTGGACTGCACCTTCAGTCTAGTCGTGCTCCTGAACTAGCACGGCCTCTCTGTAGTTTTGGTCGCGTTCAGTGAGAAAGCGGAACGACTAGCTACTTAAACAGTGCAGTTTATTTAAACAACAGATATACAGGTTCTTTAGGATTGCCGGTGATAAATACACTGTCTGCAAAGCACGTGCAAATAAAGATATTGCTAAGTATACAAACGCGCGACAAAATTATAAACGATACAGCCTGGCTATAAACGTAGGGTAGAGATTCTCTAGAGAAATTTCTAAGTCCCCGAGAAAGCGCTCGGTGTAATCGAAGTCTTACCCAAAGGCGTCCCTATGGGGGGGAAGAAAGGCTCAGCCCGTCGACTGATCCCGGAAATCAGCGGTGGAATACTTCGCGATGGTGTCTTCCCTGACATCCCCTCTCTCTTGGGCTATTTTTATATTATTTTTTTATCTTCAAAGTGGAGTTTGAGTGACTTTAGTCATACATACTTTTATTATGATTAATGTATTCAAGGAGGAGTGTTCACACCTCGGGGGCGGATAGCCTCCGGGATGGAGGTGTGTTTTGGTACATTGTGGTGAGCAAAGTTCGCACAAAAGGACAGCATTTCATCAACATTTGACGAAAGGTTGGCTCGGGTAGCGTGTAGGCCGCTTATCAGTTCCGTAGTACCATCTCGTCCCCATATCTGCTATTCGTCACAAGGGAAGGCCACGGAACAAGCGTGTTCCGTTCCATCCCTCGTGTAGTTTCGCAAACAACCTCGCGCAGGGAATCACAGATGTTGCATTCTTCGTGTGCTAGCTGTGGCTGTATTCTACCTCAGAAGCCTCTTGATTTTATGACTTTCCTTAATGTGTGAACAATGCTGTATTTTTGTATTCTTGGCCAATTTAGTAATTATTCCACATAATCCACCCCGTGACTACAGTCACTCAAGCTCCACGATAATCAATACTGATGGGGAATATCACATGTCCTCTTATGGCGAGGGATATCAAGTGCAAATACTTCTTGCGGGGTGATTAAGCGAGTTAAGCGTTTCATCATAATCCAAAGTCTAACATGCAAAACAATTGTCAAAGCAAAGCACAATACAGTGAGTACTAGTAGAACAACAACAGGATGGAGCATCTTGTTAAAAAGTCCTGTAGCTGTCGGTGACCATCCAAAGAGGGTGTCCCACCATTCATGTCCACCGTCTCTCTTGACCCTTTCCAGTACATGGTGTATTTCTTCAACATCATGATGGACAGTAATCAGAGTTCTTTGTCCATTTTCTTGGGCCTCTTTCAACAATCGCTTCAATTCATCGTGTTGTAGCAACTTCCTCACTAGTGAGAGATTCATTCCGATAGGGGTAGGCAGCAAATCTCGAATCAATGTGTAATTAGATTGTAGCAATTGAAAAGACGTAACAGGAGCTGAATAACTGAAGTCACATCCAATGATGTTAGTAAAGTTACAAACACAAAGATTTGAGTTATTACTTATATCTACTGCTATGTCATCTACGAATACAAAAGTACAGGGAGACCTCATGCAAACACACCCTTTCCCAATATATACAAGCACAGTTTCTGGGGTTTCATCAGGTTGTATCTCAAAATGACAAACATTCTGGTTGGTGTCAAGACAAATGTCTTGTGCCTTGAGAGTATTACTCTCACAAATGAATCCTTGTTGATCTCGTGAAATGCATGCTTCAACATCAACAGTTTGCCATTTATTCTCGTTTTGTTGTGCCCACACTCTATGCTCTACCGGATGGAGTATAGCTCCATGGTGATTCAACCCCAGTGCGATGATTGGGTATATGGTGTATACTGAGGCATTGCGTATCGTTAAGACAAAAGCTGTGGCTTTGCTCTCAGTGGGATCATAGGTGAAATTAACCAGATACCACCAGGACTGAAATTTTCTCTCAAACTCAATTGCATTATCCCATATTACTTTTCGAATTTCAGTGGGCAAGGTGCCTTCTTCACCTTCCCTTATAATTGCGGCTGTCATAGATTGCATCCACAGTTGGGCTTGGATACAACTAAGGGCCAAGGAAACATTGTTTTGGGTTGTACCAAGTGCATTTGTGATCAGCTGATGGTCTTTTTCACCTGTTTCCTCCCACTGAGGCAATATATTCGATAAAAGCCATTGGTGATTTCCCAATGCTGATAGAGAGGACTGTAGAGGATGTTTTAATTTGTCTAGATCACTAGTAGTTGTGACTAGTTTGTTTGCAAGTATCTCAGCATCTGTACTATTTAAGACTCCCAGTCCTGTTCCTAAGATACCAGTCACCTCTCTCTTCAGTCGTTGTGAGGTGTCAACAGTTCGCCGGCCTAACCATGCTGACCATCCTGCATAAGATGTACTCAGGAATGGTGAGCAGGTGGGTTTGATCGCAGAGATATTAATCTGCATTGACAATTCTACTCGTTTGAGGGAATATGTTGGGTTAAACGGTATTTGTTGTTGACCTGTGTGTTTAATGGCATAAGGGCCAATGTTAAAGGTGTAAGGAGTTAGACTAATGGAGGGCTGAGTAGCTACACCCTTGAAAGTTTGTGGGGGTGTAGGTTTTGGGTTCATTTCAACAGGTTCAGATGTATTTGAGTCAATCATAAATTCAAATAACAATTCCGTGCCCCTGTAGCCCCAAATACAATATACTATGATAGGTTTGATAAAGGTGAAGTTGTGCCAGCAATCTGAGTTTGGCTCTATAATTTTGTAACAATCAATCAGTGTTATATTTGTCCGGTTTAGTAGAGTCTACATGGATGGTTTCAATTACAGTTGGTCTATGGTGAGCAGACCCATTGATTACTCGGCAGCTAATTTGTATTTTCTTTCCTGGGACGGCTTCAAGCTTAGCCATTTGGAGTGAGTCTTTCCAACTCCATTTATCTCTGGAATATACTTCACTTCCTTGTATAACCAGAGTGGAGAGATTTAAATCCCTCATGTTTTCTAGTGTCTCAGTGCTTGCAGCGTATCGTGACAGTGCATTATCCCAAAGCTCATCATCAAGGGGCAGATTCTTAAGTCCGCTCAATAAGGTGTCATTATCGGGGGTTTCAGATAGTGGCAGTGGAACCAGACTAGTCTGTGGAGTTGAGTCAGGTTCGACTTTATCTATGCTTTGATCTATCTCATGTTTTGAAAACACCTCATTTTCATGTAGGACTACAGTGGCCAGGCTCAATTTTCCTTTTCCTGTTCCTGCCATCGCATTGTGTTTTACATAAGCTTGAGACCACGGCCATTCTGGGTCTCTTTGACTACAAACAACAGGGAGTAAAAAGATAAAACTGAATAGCATCAATTCCATCTGCCAATTCGTCATTCTAAAATTTAGGCCTCCAGATGGCCATACATAACAAAAATAATATTATTGCCAGGATCAATGTCAGGATTCCCTGGAGACACTCGAGGTTAGCGTAGGCCAATGCGTCTGTCCACGTACAGTTCTTCCGAGGTTCCTGTAAGACACAAAGGAAAAGAAAATCTGCTCGGTCTCATTTGACCGACGGGGTTAAAAAGAGGGCGAGATCCACCGGGTGCTGATCCGGTGTATCTTCCCTGAACAGTCTTTGGCTTCCCGTGCATGGGGGTTTTTGGGAGTAGCTAACACCATTGGTACTGTGCCAATTTGAGGCATTTTCACTAACACAGGTTGCCCAGGGTGAAATTGTCCCAGGTATTTTCGTGGTTCATTGGGAACTTTTGGAGTGATGATATCAGCAGATACACAGAAAGCTTTCATTTTAGGACAGCCATCTCCACTCCATCTGTTATTTAATTGATAGATGGCATCATCCAATGGCAAATGCCAACCAGGTTCATGAGTTTTTGCAAAACGCTTAACCAATCCATTGGTGCGTTCAACAATGCCATTAGCCTGAGGATAATAGGGAGTATGAAATACCCATCGAATCCCTTCTTCTTTGGCCCAATCTTGTACCACTGTAGCGGTAAAGTGTGAACCGTTATCACTTTGGATTTCCTCAGGAAGGGGAAGTGTGCTGAACCACCCTTTTAGGCCTTTCACTGTGTTGTTCCCGGTAGCTGATTTGAAGCTGGTGGCCATAGCGAGGCCAGAGATAATCTCCACTCCGACTAGGACGTATCTTTTCTCACCTGATGATCTCAAGGGCCCAATATAATCAATTTGCCATGAATGCCACAATGTTTTCTTGTCCCGAATGTGTAAAGGAGGCGCCTTACTCGGATGATCTTTATTGAGTCGTAGGCGACATTGTGAACAGGCGGTTACTACTTGTTCACACAGCTTAACCGACACAGGCCACCCCCGGGCTAGACCTTCCTGATACAGATCAGCACGGCCTGTATGGCCACGCTTAATATGTAACCATTCGAGTAAGCGTTCCCATTCCCGACCATCATCTACAATGTCAATTTGCTGCAACCGCGTGAGGCTATCTACCTGTTGGTTGAATTGAGCAGTGATCGAGTTCGAACGATCATGGCCTTTTACCCAACCGATGTGCAATGTTCTCTGTCCTCCCATTTCCAACAGTTGCTTCCAACTCTCTGTCTCCCAGATTGGGACTCTATTCACCTGCCAATCATTGGCTGCCCAGTGTCCAATCCATTCAGTGGCTCCTTTAAAAACAGCATATGAGTCAGTGTAAATGTAAGTAGCCCCACGTTGTGCAGCTAGTAGGACGGCTCTGAGTTCCCCTACTTGTGCGCTACCTTCTCCTGTTTCAATTGCTCTTTCCCCCGTTGCTACTTCCAGTGCTACGGCCTTGTATTTCCACTTATTGTTCTCACGGTGAGATGACGCATCAGTAAACCACACTCCTGTAAGATCACTGCCTTCTTTCAGAGGAGGTGCTTCTTGGATTGGAGATGGTCTGTTTGGTGGGGATTGGAACAATAGGGCACCATCTATATCCTTCTGGAGCTTGGATACTTTGATACTACCTTCAGAGATTGGCATGATATCATTAATGCCTTCTAAATAAGCATACCACTTTCGAACTGTGGGTTTCTGGGCAATGCCGGCTGGTGGTGCTGTCCCTTTACGGACCACATCTAGGAGACGAAAAGGGCCCCGAACAATCACGCTCTGTTCTCTCCTTATCTGCTCTGCTCGTTGCAATGCTCGCACCAGGGACAGTAAACCCTTCTCTAGGTCTGAATATCTGCTCTCAGTATCATTAAAGGAGTGAGAGCTAAATTCTAATGGTCTCTCCGGTCCTGCTGGTCCCTTTTGCCATAAGTTACAATGAGAGCCATGTTCGCTGGACCCCCATTCTACATGGACAGGGTCAGTTGGATGTATGGGGCCAAGTTGTTGGAATAACCTTAGCTCTTTTATTAGCAATTCCAGTGCATTAGTATGTTGTTCAGTCCACTCCCAGGATTTACCTTTTTTGAGCAAACAATAAAGGGGGCGAGCAATGATGGAAAAGCCAGGGATGTGTTTACGCCAATAACTTAAAGTTCCCAGAACTTGCTGTAACTCCTTCGTGCTGGAAGGATTCTGTCCATGTTCTATTTTTTTCAGGGTATCCTGAGGGACAGAAGCAGCTCCCTTAATCCACCAGACCCCCAGGAATTTAACTTCCTGTGCAGGTCCCTGACATTTTGAGTCTGGAATTTCCAATCCCAAATCTGATAATGTTTTTCGGATGTTTTGCATCATGTCTTGTACACTTTCTTGGCTCTCTCCCCCCCTATTAAGATGTCGTCAATATATTGGTATACTGTACATCCCTGTGAAACAGGAATCTCTGATAGCGCTTTAGCTAAAGCATTATGAGCAATGGTGGGGGAATGTTTGTATCCTTGTGGAAGTCGGTTAAAGGTATATTGGACTCCTTTCCACGTGAATGCAAACTGCGCTTTGTCTTGCTCAAGGAGGGGAATCATAAAAAACATGTCTTTTACATCTAAGGCAGCCATCCAAGGATGGGCAGCTCCTTTTATCATTGTCACAATTTCCGCGATACTCGGAACCGCAGCGGTCAGGGGTGCAGTGTTGGCGTTTAACTTTCGGTAATCTACTGTGAAACGCCATTGCCCGGTTGGTTTCTTTACTGGCCACACCGGTGAATTATAAGGCGAGTGAGTCCTCTTAATGATGTTTCTTTTTTCTAAATCTGATACCACCCCGTCTGCTCCTGCAAGTGCAGCTGCAGGCAGTGGGTACTGTCGGACGTTGGTAATTTTAGAGGGAGGCAAAGGTATAGATGTTTCTAATAGGCCCAGTTTAACTGTGTCTAATCCTTTTTTGCGTCCTGCAAAACTCCACACAGTTCCATCCGGGAATTTCCACATTCGCCCACGCAGCACGTCAAATCCTAGGAGGTTAGAATGTGAGGCACCCACTAACACTTCTGCCCTAGTCATTCGCTGCTCTCCCGGCAACCAGAGGTTAATTTTTGCAGTGGGGCATGTTTTTACCACACCATCAATTCCTGTGAAGTTGACTCTGCGTCGGGTGGGATTTATACCTAGAAGTTGTGCTGTTTCGTTAGTGATTGCAGACATTTGGGCTCCAGTATCAATAATAAAATTTACCAATATCTTCCGGGGTCCAACAGGAATGATAATAACGGGTTCGGAGTCTTTATGAGAGAGCCATTGAATTGCTAGTACCTGCCGGACAGGGTGGCTCACTGCCCTCCCCGGGGATAGGAGTTTTTTGGCTGGGACTCTGTCAAATCAATCAAGTTACGTTCCGGTGCAGAAGGCACAATTTTCTCACGACTTGGGGATTCTCTGGTTAGACTTTTCTCCCCAGCCACATTATTCTTTCTAGTTAGAGATTGGACTAGTGTACGGAGGTCTCCCGTAGGGACACCGTGCAAGAATTGTCGGGGCACCCCTAATTGTAGGGCTTTACGCCACAACTCATTCCGGTCCTTATCAGGCTTAAACCTTTCCTCCGATTTAGGGTTTTTAGTGTGAGTTCGGACTTGGCGAACCTTTCGGGGGTGTTCGGAGGATTTCTCACTAGTTAGGCTGGCCCAGCCCATTCGGCGCCCATATTGATCTATTTCCTGTACATATTCATTCCAGGTGGGCATGTAGTGACGACGGCCCCGCCTATGAGCACCCCGAGCCTCTCGTATACGATCTTGAGTACGAACAAGGAACGGTTTCAGGCAATCGGGAAGACCACGGATGAGAGGGGCTAATCGATCGGGGTCGATAGGGGCTGACATTGGGGATTTCCGAAATTCCTCTCTGTCATACATGGCTTGCAGACAAGCTGCTTTCCGTACAGCCGCAAACAGATCAGAGTAGCCTGTAGCTCTAATCTCTAACGGCTCCCCCCTCTCTCGCGGATCCATACCCCCTGCCCAATAGGCTGCTCGAGCAGTTAGGGAATAATTATGATCCCCAGGCATAGTGGTTAAAAACACTCCTGGTCCCCAAGAGTCTCCTGCTTCTTCCTCACTCAGCATAATTCTGTCCCCCCCTTCAGAAGAAACTCGCCACACGTACTCAACAGCTGACTCTTCTGGTCGCCTCGAATATTTCTCCCTTATTTTTGTTAACTCGGTTGGTGTCCGTGGAACGGTACGCACAGTGGTGTGAATTTCATCATCGTCATCAACCGCAGTTTCAGTTTTAACCAGAGGACGTAAAGGAAAAACTTGGGATTTCAAAGTAAAAGTCCTTTCCTCCTCATCTTCTTCGTCATCCTCACTATTAGACAAAAAATCTCCGGTCTGGGTTCCGGAATTTGGATAACACATTAACTTACGAATCTGTTGGACCTGGGTCGAGGGCTGCATTTTATCTAAGAGCCCAGTCACCCTTTCTAATAATATTTTAAGTTGAGCATTCTGGTTTCCTAAACATTCATTCTCACTCACAAGCTTATCGACGTGAGTTCTTAATTTTTCTCCTGTCTCCTTTTGCAAGGCTAATGATGACTTCAGCACCTCATTCTCCGATTTCAGGGTTGCATATTCTACAGCTGAAATCAGATTAGGAGCAGGGGTTTCTCTAGCTTCTTGTTGTGCACAAGATAAACTGGCGCCTAACACAGCACAAATCACACCCTTGCCTTTCCCCGCTCTGAGCTTCTGTGAAACCCGACACTCTTCAATACGTTCCACCACTTTCTCTTCATCCTTCCAAAATTTTTGGGCCCACTCCTTCCCAGCCTGGGAAGGGGCACAATCATATTTTTGCAGCAGTTTATCCATGGCAATCCTGCCGACTACGCCAAATTCTGTTGCGTGAAACGGGGCCAAGCGGTTTTGGCAGAAGATAAACCCCCTTGCGTTCTAACACTCCTCACCGAGGTGGGAGGCTAGGTGCGGCTAGGTTTAAATTCTGAGTGATGCCCAATTCAGCACTATCAGTCCAATCGCGTTTAATATGTATTAAACTACTACGATTTGGATACACTAATAGTGGACTGCACCTTCAGTCTAGTCGTGCTCCTGAACTAGCACGGCCTCTCTGTAGTTTTGGTCGCGTTCAGTGAGAAAGCGGAACGACTAGCTACTTAAACAGTGCAGTTTATTTAAACAACAGATATACAGGTTCTTTAGGATTGCCGGTGATAAATACACTGTCTGCAAAGCACGTGCAAATAAAGATATTGCTAAGTATACAAACGCGCGACAAAATTATAAACGATACAGCCTGGCTATAAACGTAGGGTAGAGATTCTCTAGAGAAATTTCTAAGTCCCCGAGAAAGCGCTCGGTGTAATCGAAGTCTTACCCAAAGGCGTCCCTATGGGGGGGAAGAAAGGCTCAGCCCGTCGACTGATCCCGGAAATCAGCGGTGGAATTCTTCGTGATGGTGTCTTCCCTGACATCCCCTCTCTCTTGGGCTATTTTTATATTATTTTTTTATCTTCAAAGTGGAGTTTGAGTGACTTTAGTCATACATACTTTTATTATGATTAATGTATTCAAGGAGGAGTGTTCACACCTCGGGGGCGGATAGCCTCCGGGATGGAGGTGTGTTTTGGTACATTGTGGTGAGCAAAGTTCGCACAAAAGGACAGCATTTCATCAACATTTGACGAAAGGTTGGCTCGGGTAGCGTGTAGGCCGCTTATCAGTTCCGTAGTACCATCTCGTCCCCATATCTGCTATTCGTCACAAGGGAAGGCCACGGAACAAGCGTGTTCCGTTCCATCCCTCGTGTAGTTTCGCAAACAACCTCGCGCAGGGAATCACAGATGTTGCATTCTTCGTGTGCTAGCTGTGGCTGTATTCTACCTCAGAAGCCTCTTGATTTTATGACTTTCCTTAATGTGTGAACAATGCTGTATTTTTGTATTCTTGGCCAATTTAGTAATTATTCCACATAATCCACCCCGTGACTACAGTCACTCAAGCTCCACGATAATCAATACTGATGGGGAATATCACATGTCCTCTTATGGCGAGGGATATCAAGTGCAAATACTTCTTGCGGGGTGATTAAGCGAGTTAAGCGTTTCATCATAATCCAAAGTCTAACATGCAAAACAATTGTCAAAGCAAAGCACAATACAGTGAGTACTAGTAGAACAACAACAGGATGGAGCATCTTGTTAAAAAGTCCTGTAGCTGTCGGTGACCATCCAAAGAGGGTGTCCCACCATTCATGTCCACCGTCTCTCTTGACCCTTTCCAGTACATGGTGTATTTCTTCAACATCATGATGGACAGTAATCAGAGTTCTTTGTCCATTTTCTTGGGCCTCTTTCAACAATCGCTTCAATTCATCGTGTTGTAGCAACTTCCTCACTAGTGAGAGATTCATTCCGATAGGGGTAGGCAGCAAATCTCGAATCAATGTGTAATTAGATTGTAGCAATTGAAAAGACGTAACAGGAGCTGAATAACTGAAGTCACATCCAATGATGTTAGTAAAGTTACAAACACAAAGATTTGAGTTATTACTTATATCTACTGCTATGTCATCTACGAATACAAAAGTACAGGGAGACCTCATGCAAACACACCCTTTCCCAATATATACAAGCACAGTTTCTGGGGTTTCATCAGGTTGTATCTCAAAATGACAAACATTCTGGTTGGTGTCAAGACAAATGTCTTGTGCCTTGAGAGTATTACTCTCACAAATGAATCCTTGTTGATCTCGTGAAATGCATGCTTCAACATCAACAGTTTGCCATTTATTCTCGTTTTGTTGTGCCCACGCTCTATGCTCTACCGGATGGAGTATAGCTCCATGGTGATTCAACCCCAGTGCGATGATTGGGTATATGGTGTATACTGAGGCATTGCGTATCGTTAAGACAAAAGCTGTGGCTTTGCTCTCAGTGGGATCATAGGTGAAATTAACCAGATACCACCAGGATTGAAATTTTCTCTCAAACTCAATTGCATTATCCCATATTACTTTTCGAATTTCAGTGGGCAAGGTGCCTTCTTCACCTTCCCTTATAATTGCGCCTGTCATAGATTGCATCCACAGTTGGGCTTGGATACAACTAAGGGCCAAGGAAACATTGTTTTGGGTTGTACCAAGTGCATTTGTGATCAGCTGATGGTCTTTTTCACCTGTTTCCTCCCACTGAGGCAATATATTCGATAAAAGCCATTGGTGATTTCCCAATGCTGATAGAGAGGACTGTAGAGGATGTTTTAATTTGTCTAGATCACTAGTAGTTGTGACTAGTTTGTTTGCAAGTATCTCAGCATCTGTACTATTTAAGACTCCCAGTCCTGTTCCTAAGATACCAGTCACCTCTCTCTTCAGTCGTTGTGAGGTGTCAACAGTTCGCCGGCCTAACCATGCTGACCATCCTGCATAAGATGTACTCAGGAATGGTGAGCAGGTGGGTTTGATCGCAGAGATATTAATCTGCATTGACAATTCTACTCGTTTGAGGGAATATGTTGGGTTAAACGGTATTTGTTGTTGACCTGTGTGTTTAATGGCATAAGGGCCAATGTTAAAGGTGTAAGGAGTTAGACTAATGGAGGGCTGAGTAGCTACACCCTTGAAAGTTTGTGGGGGTGTAGGTTTTGGGTTCATTTCAACAGGTTCAGATGTATTTGAGTCAATCATAAATTCAAATAACAATTCCGTGCCCCTGTAGCCCCAAATACAATATACTATGATAGGTTTGATAAAGGTGAAGTTGTGCCAGCAATCTGAGTTTGGCTCTATAATTTTGTAACAATCAATCAGTGTTATATTTGTCCGGTTTAGTAGAGTCTACATGGATGGTTTCAATTACAGTTGGTCTATGGTGAGCAGACCCATTGATTACTCGGCAGCTAATTTGTATTTTCTTTCCTGGGACGGCTTCAAGCTTAGCCATTTGGAGTGAGTCTTTCCAACTCCATTTATCTCTGGAATATACTTCACTTCCTTGTATAACCAGAGTGGAGAGATTTAAATCCCTCATGTTTTCTAGTGTCTCAGTGCTTGCAGTGTATCGTGACAGTGCATTATCCCAAAGCTCATCATCAAGGGGCAGATTCTTAAGTCCGCTCAATAAGGTGTCATTATCGGGGGTTTCAGATAGTGGCAGTGGAACCAGACTAGTCTGTGGAGTTGAGTCAGGTTCGACTTTATCTATGCTTTGATCTATCTCATGTTTTGAAAACACCTCATTTTCATGTAGGACTACAGTGGCCAGGCTCAATTTTCCTTTTCCTGTTCCTGCCATCGCATTGTGTTTTACATAAGCTTGAGACCACGGCCATTCTGGGTCTCTTTGACTACAAACAACAGGGAGTAAAAAGATAAAACTGAATAGCATCAATTCCATCTGCCAATTCGTCATTCTAAAATTTAGGCCTCCAGATGGCCATACATAACAAAAATAATATTATTGCCAGGATCAATGAAAGGATTCCCTGGAGACACTCGAGGTTAGCGTAGGCCAATGCGTCTGTCCACATACAGTTCTTCCGAGGTTCCTGTAAGACACAAAGGAAAAGAAAATCTGCTCGGTCTCATTTGACCGACGGGGTTAAAAAGAGGGCGAGATCCACCGGGTGCTGATCCGGTGTATCTTCCCTGAACAGTCTTTGGCTTCCCGTGCATGGGGGTTTTTGGGAGTAGCTAACACCATTGGTACTGTGCCAATTTGAGGCATTTTCACTAACACAGGTTGCCCAGGGTGAAATTGTCCCAGGTATTTTCGTGGTTCATTGGGAACTTTTGGAGTGATGATATCAGCAGATACACAGAAAGCTTTCATTTTAGGACAGCCATCTCCACTCCATCTGTTATTTAATTGATAGATGGCATCATCCAATCGCAAATGCCAACCAGGTTCATGAGTTTTTGCAAAACGCTTAACCAATCCATTGGTGCGTTCAACAATGCCATTAGCCTGAGGATAATAGGGAGTATGAAATACCCATCGAATCCCTTCTTCTTTGGCCCAATCTTGTACCACTGTAGCGGTAAAGTGTGAACCGTTATCACTTTGGATTTCCTCAGGAAGGGGAAGTGTGCTGAACCACCCTTTTAGGCCTTTCACTGTGTTGTTCCCGGTAGCTGATTTGAAGCTGGTGGCCATAGCGAGGCCAGAGATAATCTCCACTCCGACTAGGACGTATCTTTTCTCACCTGATGATCTCAAGGGCCCAATATAATCAATTTGCCATGAATGCCACAATGTTTTCTTGTCCCGAATGTGTAAAGGAGGCGCCTTACTCGGATGATCTTTATTGAGTCGTAGGCGACATTGTGAACAGGCGGTTACTACTTGTTCACACAGCTTAACCGACACAGGCCACCCCCGGGCTAGACCTTCCTGATACAGATCAGCACGGCCTGTATGGCCACGCTTAATATGTAACCATTCGAGTAAGCGTTCCCATTCCCGACCATCATCTACAATGTCAATTTGCTGCAACCGCGTGAGGCTATCTACCTGTTGGTTGAATTGAGCAGTGATCGAGTTCGAACGATCATGGCCTTTTACCCAACCAACGTGCAATGTTCTCTGTCCTCCCATTTCCAACAGTTGCTTCCAACTCTCTGTCTCCCAGATTGGGACTCTATTCACCTGCCAATCATTGGCTGCCCAGTGTCCAATCCATTCAGTGGCTCCTTTAAAAACAGCATATGAGTCAGTGTAAATGTAAGTAGCCCCACGTTGTGCAGCTAGTAGGACGGCTCTGAGTTCCCCTACTTGTGCGCTACCTTCTCCTGTTTCAATTGCTCTTTCCCCCGTTGCTACTTCCAGTGCTACGGCCTTGTATTTCCACTTATTGTTCTCACGGTGAGATGACGCATCAGTAAACCACACTCCTGTAAGATCACTGCCTTCTTTCAGAGGAGGTGCTTCTTGGATTGGAGATGGTCTGTTTGGTGGGGATTGGAACAATAGGGCACCATCTATATCCTTCTGGAGCTTGGATACTTTGATACTACCTTCAGAGATTGGCATGATATCATTAATGCCTTCTAAATAAGCATACCACTTTCGAACTGTGGGTTTCTGGGCAATGCCGGCTGGTGGTGCTGTCCCTTTACGGACCACATCTAGGAGACGAAAAGGGCCCCGAACAATCACGCTCTGTTCTCTCCTTATCTGCTCTGCTCGTTGCAATGCTCGCACCAGGGACAGTAAACCCTTCTCTAGGTCTGAATATCTGCTCTCAGTATCATTAAAGGAGTGAGAGCTAAATTCTAATGGTCTCTCCGGTCCTGCTGGTCCCTTTTGCCATAAGTTACAATGAGAACCATGTTCGCTGGACCCCCATTCTACATGGACAGGGTCAGTTGGATGTATGGGGCCAAGTTGTTGGAATAACCTTAGCTCTTTTATTAGCAATTCCAGTGCATTAGTATGTTGTTCAGTCCACTCCCAGGATTTACCTTTTTTGAGCAAACAATAAAGGGGGCGAGCAATGATGGAAAAGCCAGGGATGTGTTTACGCCAATAACTTAAAGTTCCCAGAACTTGCTGTAACTCCTTCGTGCTGGAAGGATTCTGTCCATGTTCTATTTTTTTCAGGGTATCCTGAGGGACAGAAGCAGCTCCCTTAATCCACCAGACCCCCAGGAATTTAACTTCCTGTGCAGGTCCCTGACATTTTGAGTCTGGAATTTCCAATCCCAAATCTGATAATGTTTTTTGGATGTTTTGCATCATGTCTTGTACACTTTCTTGGCTCTCTCCCCCCCTATTAAGATGTCGTCAATATATTGGTATACTGTACATCCCTGTGAAACAGGAATCTCTGATAGCGCTTTAGCTAAAGCATTATGAGCAATGGTGGGGGAATGTTTGTATCCTTGTGGAAGTCGGTTAAAGGTATATTGGACTCCTTTCCACGTGAATGCAAACTGCGCTTTGTCTTGCTCAAGGAGGGGAATCATAAAAAACATGTCTTTTACATCTAAGGCAGCCATCCAAGGATGGGCAGCTCCTTTTATCATTGTCACAATTTCCGCGATACTCGGAACCGCAGCGGTCAGGGGTGCAGCGTTGGCGTTTAACTTTCGGTAATCTACTGTGAAACGCCATTGCCCGGTTGGTTTCTTTACTGGCCACACCGGTGAATTATAAGGCGAGTGAGTCCTCTTAATGATGTTTCTTTTTTCTAAATCTGATACCACCCCGTCTGCTCCTGCAAGTGCAGCTGCAGGCAGTGGGTACTGTCGGACGTTGGTAATTTTAGAGGGAGGCAAAGGTATAGATGTTTCTAATAGGCCCAGTTTAACTGCGTCTAATCCTTTTTTGCGTCCTGCAAAACTCCACGCAGTTCCATCCGGGAATTTCCACATTCGCCCACGCAGCACGTCAAATCCTAGGAGGTTAGAATGTGAGGCACCCACTAACACTTCTGCCCTAGTCATTCGCTGCTCTCCCGGCAACCAGAGGTTAATTTTTGCAGTGGGGCATGTTTTTACCACACCATCAATTCCTGTGAAGTTGACTCTGCGTCGGGTGGGATTTATACCTAGAAGTTGTGCTGTTTCGTTAGTGATTGCAGACATTTGGGCTCCAGTATCAATAATAAAATTTACCAATATCTTCCGGGGTCCAACAGGAATGATAATAACGGGTTCGGAGTCTTTATGAGAGAGCCATTGAATTGCTAGTACCTGCCGGACAGGGTGGCTCACTGCCCTCCCCGGGGATAGGAGTTTTTTGGCTGGGACTCTGTCAAATCAATCAAGTTACGTTCCGGTGCAGAAGGCACAATTTTCTCACGACTTGGGGATTCTCTGGTTAGACTTTTCTCCCCAGCCACATTATTCTTTCTAGTTAGAGATTGGACTAGTGTACGGAGGTCTCCCGTAGGGACACCGTGCAAGAATTGTCGGGGCACCCCTAATTGTAGGGCTTTACGCCACAACTCATTCCGGTCCTTATCAGGCTTAAACCTTTCCTCCGATTTAGGGTTTTTAGTGTGAGTTCGGACTTGGCGAACCTTTCGGGGGTGTTCGGAGGATTTCTCACTAGTTAGGCTGGCCCAGCCCATTCGGCGCCCATATTGATCTATTTCCTGTACATATTCATTCCAGGTGGGCATGTAGTGACGACGGCCCCGCCTATGAGCACCCCGAGCCTCTCGTATACGATCTTGAGTACGAACAAGGAACGGTTTCAGGCAATCGGGAAGACCACGGATGAGAGGGGCTAATCGATCGGGGTCGATAGGGGCTGACATTGGGGATTTCCGAAATTCCTCTCTGTCATACATGGCTTGCAGACAAGCTGCTTTCCGTACAGCCGCAAACAGATCAGAGTAGCCTGTAGCTCTAATCTCTAACGGCTCCCCCCTCTCTCGCGGATCCATACCCCCTGCCCAATAGGCTGCTCGAGCAGTTAGGGAATAATTATGATCCCCAGGCATAGTGGTTAAAAACACTCCTGGTCCCCAAGAGTCTCCTGCTTCTTCCTCACTCAGCATAATTCTGTCCCCCCCTTCAGAAGAAACTCGCCACACGTACTCAACAGCTGACTCTTCTGGTCGCCTCGAATATTTCTCCCTTATTTTTGTTAACTCGGTTGGTGTCCGTGGAACGGTACGCACAGTGGTGTGAATTTCATCATCGTCATCAACCGCAGCTTCAGTTTTAACCAGAGGACGTAAAGGAAAAACTTGGGATTTCAAAGTAAAAGTCCTTTCCTCCTCATCTTCTTCGTCATCCTCACTATTAGACAAAAAATCTCCGGTCTGGGTTCCGGAATTTGGATAACACATTAACTTACGAATCTGTTGGACCTGGGTCGAGGGCTGCATTTTATCTAAGAGCCCAGTCACCCTTTCTAATAATATTTTAAGTTGAGCATTCTGGTTTCCTAAACATTCATTCTCACTCACAAGCTTATCGACGTGAGTTCTTAATTTTTCTCCTGTCTCCTTTTGCAAGGCTAATGATGACTTCAGCACCTCATTCTCCGATTTCAGGGTTGCATATTCTACAGCTGAAATCAGATTAGGAGCAGGGGTTTCTCTAGCTTCTTGTTGTGCACAAGATAAACAGGCGCCTAACGCAGCACAAATCACACCCTTGCCTTTCCCCGCTCTGAGCTTCTGTGAAACCCGACACTCTTCAATACGTTCCACCACTTTCTCTTCATCCTTCCAAAATTTTTGGGCCCACTCCTTCCCAGCCTGGGAAGGGGCACAATCATATTTTTGCAGCAGTTTATCCATGGCAATCCTGCCGACTACGCCAAATTCTGTTGCGTGAAACGGGGCCAAGCGGTTTTGGCAGAAGATAAACCCCCTTGCGTTCTAACACTCCTCACCGAGGTGGGAGGCTAGGTGCGGCTAGGTTTAAATTCTGAGTGATGCCCAATTCAGCACTATCAGTCCAATCGCGTTTAATATGTATTAAACTACTACGATTTGGATACACTAATAGTGGACTGCACCTTCAGTCTAGTCGTGCTCCTGAACTAGCACGGCCTCTCTGTAGTTTTGGTCGCGTTCAGTGAGAAAGCGGAACGACTAGCTACTTAAACAGTGCAGTTTATTTAAACAACAGATATACAGGTTCTTTAGGATTGCCGGTGATAAATACACTGTCTGCAAAGCACGTGCAAATAAAGATATTGCTAAGTATACAAACGCGCGACAAAATTATAAACGATACAGCCTGGCTATAAACGTAGGGTAGAGATTCTCTAGAGAAATTTCTAAGTCCCCGAGAAAGCGCTCGGTGTAATCGAAGTCTTACCCAAAGGCGTCCCTATGGGGGGGAAGAAAGGCTCAGCCCGTCGACTGATCCCGGAAATCAGCGGTGGAATTCTTCGCGATGGTGTCTTCCCTGACATCCCCTCTCTCTTGGGCTATTTTTATATTATTTTTTTATCTTCAAAGTGGAGTTTGAGTGACTTTAGTCATACATACTTTTATTATGATTAATGTATTCAAGGAGGAGTGTTCACACCTCGGGGGCGGATAGCCTCCGGGATGGAGGTGTGTTTTGGTACATTGTGGTGAGCAAAGTTCGCACAAAAGGACAGCATTTCATCAACATTTGACGAAAGGTTGGCTCGGGTAGCGTGTAGGCCGCTTATCAGTTCCGTAGTACCATCTCGTCCCCATATCTGCTATTCGTCACAAGGGAAGGCCACGGAACAAGCGTGTTCCGTTCCATCCCTCGTGTAGTTTCGCAAACAACCTCGCGCAGGGAATCACAGATGTTGCATTCTTCGTGTGCTAGCTGTGGCTGTATTCTACCTCAGAAGCCTCTTGATTTTATGACTTTCCTTAATGTGTGAACAATGCTGTATTTTTGTATTCTTGGCCAATTTAGTAATTATTCCACATAATCCACCCCGTGACTACAGTCACTCAAGCTCCACGATAATCAATACTGATGGGGAATATCACATGTCCTCTTATGGCGAGGGATATCAAGTGCAAATACTTCTTGTGGGGTGATTAAGCGAGTTAAGCGTTTCATCATAATCCAAAGTCTAACATGCAAAACAATTGTCAAAGCAAAGCACAATACAGTGAGTACTAGTAGAACAACAACAGGATGGAGCATCTTGTTAAAAAGTCCTGTAGCTGTCGGTGACCATCCAAAGAGGGTGTCCCACCATTCATGTCCACCGTCTCTCTTGACCCTTTCCAGTACATGGTGTATTTCTTCAACATCATGATGGACAGTAATCAGAGTTCTTTGTCCATTTTCTTGGGCCTCTTTCAACAATCGCTTCAATTCATCGTGTTGTAGCAACTTCCTCACTAGTGAGAGATTCATTCCGATAGGGGTAGGCAGCAAATCTCGAATCAATGTGTAATTAGATTGTAGCAATTGAAAAGACGTAACAGGAGCTGAATAACTGAAGTCACATCCAATGATGTTAGTAAAGTTACAAACACAAAGATTTGAGTTATTACTTATATCTACTGCTATGTCATCTACGAATACAAAAGTACAGGGAGACCTCATGCAAACACACCCTTTCCCAATATATACAAGCACAGTTTCTGGGGTTTCATCAGGTTGTATCTCAAAATGACAAACATTCTGGTTGGTGTCAAGACAAATGTCTTGTGCCTTGAGAGTATTACTCTCACAAATGAATCCTTGTTGATCTCGTGAAATGCATGCTTCAACATCAACAGTTTGCCATTTATTCTCGTTTTGTTGTGCCCACACTCTATGCTCTACCGGATGGAGTATAGCTCCATGGTGATTCAACCCCAGTGCGATGATTGGGTATATGGTGTATACTGAGGCATTGCGTATCGTTAAGACAAAAGCTGTGGCTTTGCTCTCAGTGGGATCATAGGTGAAATTAACCAGATACCACCAGGACTGAAATTTTCTCTCAAACTCAATTGCATTATCCCATATTACTTTTCGAATTTCAGTGGGCAAGGTGCCTTCTTCACCTTCCCTTATAATTGCGGCTGTCATAGATTGCATCCACAGTTGGGCTTGGATACAACTAAGGGCCAAGGAAACATTGTTTTGGGTTGTACCAAGTGCATTTGTGATCAGCTGATGGTCTTTTTCACCTGTTTCCTCCCACTGAGGCAATATATTCGATAAAAGCCATTGGTGATTTCCCAATGCTGATAGAGAGGACTGTAGAGGATGTTTTAATTTGTCTAGATCACTAGTAGTTGTGACTAGTTTGTTTGCAAGTATCTCAGCATCTGTACTATTTAAGACTCCCAGTCCTGTTCCTAAGATACCAGTCACCTCTCTCTTCAGTCGTTGTGAGGTGTCAACAGTTCGCCGGCCTAACCATGCTGACCATCCTGCATAAGATGTACTCAGGAATGGTGAGCAGGTGGGTTTGATCGCAGAGATATTAATCTGCATTGACAATTCTACTCGTTTGAGGGAATATGTTGGGTTAAACGGTATTTGTTGTTGACCTGTGTGTTTAATGGCATAAGGGCCAATGTTAAAGGTGTAAGGAGTTAGACTAATGGAGGGCTGAGTAGCTACACCCTTGAAAGTTTGTGGGGGTGTAGGTTTTGGGTTCATTTCAACAGGTTCAGATGTATTTGAGTCAATCATAAATTCAAATAACAATTCCGTGCCCCTGTAGCCCCAAATACAATATACTATGATAGGTTTGATAAAGGTGAAGTTGTGCCAGCAATCTGAGTTTGGCTCTATAATTTTGTAACAATCAATCAGTGTTATATTTGTCCGGTTTAGTAGAGTCTACATGGATGGTTTCAATTACAGTTGGTCTATGGTGAGCAGACCCATTGATTACTCGGCAGCTAATTTGTATTTTCTTTCCTGGGACGGCTTCAAGCTTAGCCATTTGGAGTGAGTCTTTCCAACTCCATTTATCTCTGGAATATACTTCACTTCCTTGTATAACCAGAGTGGAGAGATTTAAATCCCTCATGTTTTCTAGTGTCTCAGTGCTTGCAGTGTATCGTGACAGTGCATTATCCCAAAGCTCATCATCAAGGGGCAGATTCTTAAGTCCGCTCAATAAGGTGTCATTATCGGGGGTTTCAGATAGTGGCAGTGGAACCAGACTAGTCTGTGGAGTTGAGTCAGGTTCGACTTTATCTATGCTTTGATCTATCTCATGTTTTGAAAACACCTCATTTTCATGTAGGACTACAGTGGCCAGGCTCAATTTTCCTTTTCCTGTTCCTGCCATCGCATTGTGTTTTACATAAGCTTGAGACCACGGCCATTCTGGGTCTCTTTGACTACAAACAACAGGGAGTAAAAAGATAAAACTGAATAGCATCAATTCCATCTGCCAATTCGTCATTCTAAAATTTAGGCCTCCAGATGGCCATACATAACAAAAATAATATTATTGCCAGGATCAATGTCAGGATTCCCTGGAGACACTCGAGGTTAGCGTAGGCCAATGCGTCTGTCCACGTACAGTTCTTCCGAGGTTCCTGTAAGACACAAAGGAAAAGAAAATCTGCTCGGTCTCATTTGACCGACGGGGTTAAAAAGAGGGCGAGATCCACCGGGTGCTGATCCGGTGTATCTTCCCTGAACAGTCTTTGGCTTCCCGTGCATGGGGGTTTTTGGGAGTAGCTAACACCATTGGTACTGTGCCAATTTGAGGCATTTTCACTAACACAGGTTGCCCAGGGTGAAATTGTCCCAGGTATTTTCGTGGTTCATTGGGAACTTTTGGAGTGATGATAGCAGCAGATACACAGAAAGCTTTCATTTTAGGACAGCCATCTCCACTCCATCTGTTATTTAATTGATAGATGGCATCATCCAATCGCAAATGCCAACCAGGTTCATGAGTTTTTGCAAAACGCTTAACCAATCCATTGGTGCGTTCAACAATGCCATTAGCCTGAGGATAATAGGGAGTATGAAATACCCATCGAATCCCTTCTTCTTTGGCCCAATCTTGTACCACTGTAGCGGTAAAGTGTGAACCGTTATCACTTTGGATTTCCTCAGGAAGGGGAAGTGTGCTGAACCACCCTTTTAGGCCTTTCACTGTGTTGTTCCCGGTAGCTGATTTGAAGCTGGTGGCCATAGCGAGGCCAGAGATAATCTCCACTCCGACTAGGACGTATCTTTTCTCACCTGATGATCTCAAGGGCCCAATATAATCAATTTGCCATGAATGCCACAATGTTTTCTTGTCCCGAATGTGTAAAGGAGGCGCCTTACTCGGATGATCTTTATTGAGTCGTAGGCGACATTGTGAACAGGCGGTTACTACTTGTTCACACAGCTTAACCGACACAGGCCACCCCCGGGCTAGACCTTCCTGATACAGATCAGCACGGCCTGTATGGCCACGCTTAATATGTAACCATTCGAGTAAGCGTTCCCATTCCCGACCATCATCTACAATGTCAATTTGCTGCAACCGCGTGAGGCTATCTACCTGTTGGTTGAATTGAGCAGTGATCGAGTTCGAACGATCATGGCCTTTTACCCAACCGATGTGCAATGTTCTCTGTCCTCCCATTTCCAACAGTTGCTTCCAACTCTCTGTCTCCCAGATTGGGACTCTATTCACCTGCCAATCATTGGCTGCCCAGTGTCCAATCCATTCAGTGGCTCCTTTAAAAACAGCATATGAGTCAGTGTAAATGTAAGTAGCCCCACGTTGTGCAGCTAGTAGGACGGCTCTGAGTTCCCCTACTTGTGCGCTACCTTCTCCTGTTTCAATTGCTCTTTCCCCCGTTGCTACTTCCAGTGCTACGGCCTTGTATTTCCACTTATTGTTCTCACGGTGAGATGACGCATCAGTAAACCACACTCCTGTAAGATCACTGCCTTCTTTCAGAGGAGGTGCTTCTTGGATTGGAGATGGTCTGTTTGGTGGGGATTGGAACAATAGGGCACCATCTATATCCTTCTGGAGCTTGGATACTTTGATACTACCTTCAGAGATTGGCATGATATCATTAATGCCTTCTAAATAAGCATACCACTTTCGAACTGTGGGTTTCTGGGCAATGCCGGCTGGTGGTGCTGTCCCTTTACGGACCACATCTAGGAGACGAAAAGGGCCCCGAACAATCACGCTCTGTTCTCTCCTTATCTGCTCTGCTCGTTGCAATGCTCGCACCAGGGACAGTAAACCCTTCTCTAGGTCTGAATATCTGCTCTCAGTATCATTAAAGGAGTGAGAGCTAAATTCTAATGGTCTCTCCGGTCCTGCTGGTCCCTTTTGCCATAAGTTACAATGAGAGCCATGTTCGCTGGACCCCCATTCTACATGGACAGGGTCAGTTGGATGTATGGGGCCAAGTTGTTGGAATAACCTTAGCTCTTTTATTAGCAATTCCAGTGCATTAGTATGTTGTTCAGTCCACTCCCAGGATTTACCTTTTTTGAGCAAACAATAAAGGGGGCGAGCAATGATGGAAAAGCCAGGGATGTGTTTACGCCAATAACTTAAAGTTCCCAGAACTTGCTGTAACTCCTTCGTGCTGGAAGGATTCTGTCCATGTTCTATTTTTTTCAGGGTATCCTGAGGGACAGAAGCAGCTCCCTTAATCCACCAGACCCCCAGGAATTTAACTTCCTGTGCAGGTCCCTGACATTTTGAGTCTGGAATTTCCAATCCCAAATCTGATAATGTTTTTTGGATGTTTTGCATCATGTCTTGTACACTTTCTTGGCTCTCTCCCCCCCTATTAAGATGTCGTCAATATATTGGTATACTGTACATCCCTGTGAAACAGGAATCTCTGATAGCGCTTTAGCTAAAGCATTATGAGCAATGGTGGGGGAATGTTTGTATCCTTGTGGAAGTCGGTTAAAGGTATATTGGACTCCTTTCCACGTGAATGCAAACTGCGCTTTGTCTTGCTCAAGGAGGGGAATCATAAAAAACATGTCTTTTACATCTAAGGCAGCCATCCAAGGATGGGCAGCTCCTTTTATCATTGTCACAATTTCCGCGATACTCGGAACCGCAGCGGTCAGGGGTGCAGTGTTGGCGTTTAACTTTCGGTAATCTACTGTGAAACGCCATTGCCCGGTTGGTTTCTTTACTGGCCACACCGGTGAATTATAAGGCGAGTGAGTCCTCTTAATGATGTTTCTTTTTTCTAAATCTGATACCACCCCGTCTGCTCCTGCAAGTGCAGCTGCAGGCAGTGGGTACTGTCGGACGTTGGTAATTTTAGAGGGAGGCAAAGGTATAGATGTTTCTAATAGGCCCAGTTTAACTGCGTCTAATCCTTTTTTGCGTCCTGCAAAACTCCACACAGTTCCATCCGGGAATTTCCACATTCGCCCACGCAGCACGTCAAATCCTAGGAGGTTAGAATGTGAGGCACCCACTAACACTTCTGCCCTAGTCATTCGCTGCTCTCCCGGCAACCAGAGGTTAATTTTTGCAGTGGGGCATGTTTTTACCACACCATCAATTCCTGTGAAGTTGACTCTGCGTCGGGTGGGATTTATACCTAGAAGTTGTGCTGTTTCGTTAGTGATTGCAGACATTTGGGCTCCAGTATCAATAATAAAATTTACCAATATCTTCCGGGGTCCAACAGGAATGATAATAACGGGTTCGGAGTCTTTATGAGAGAGCCATTGAATTGCTAGTACCTGCCGGACAGGGTGGCTCACTGCCCTCCCCGGGGATAGGAGTTTTTTGGCTGGGACTCTGTCAAATCAATCAAGTTACGTTCCGGTGCAGAAGGCACAATTTTCTCACGACTTGGGGATTCTCTGGTTAGACTTTTCTCCCCAGCCACATTATTCTTTCTAGTTAGAGATTGGACTAGTGTACGGAGGTCTCCCGTAGGGACACCGTGCAAGAATTGTCGGGGCACCCCTAATTGTAGGGCTTTACGCCACAACTCATTCCGGTCCTTATCAGGCTTAAACCTTTCCTCCGATTTAGGGTTTTTAGTGTGAGTTCGGACTTGGCGAACCTTTCGGGGGTGTTCGGAGGATTTCTCACTAGTTAGGCTGGCCCAGCCCATTCGGCGCCCATATTGATCTATTTCCTGTACATATTCATTCCAGGTGGGCATGTAGTGACGACGGCCCCGCCTATGAGCACCCCGAGCCTCTCGTATACGATCTTGAGTACGAACAAGGAACGGTTTCAGGCAATCGGGAAGACCACGGATGAGAGGGGCTAATCGATCGGGGTCGATAGGGGCTGACATTGGGGATTTCCGAAATTCCTCTCTGTCATACATGGCTTGCAGACAAGCTGCTTTCCGTACAGCCGCAAACAGATCAGAGTAGCCTGTAGCTCTAATCTCTAACGGCTCCCCCCTCTCTCGCGGATCCATACCCCCTGCCCAATAGGCTGCTCGAGCAGTTAGGGAATAATTATGATCCCCAGGCATAGTGGTTAAAAACACTCCTGGTCCCCAAGAGTCTCCTGCTTCTTCCTCACTCAGCATAATTCTGTCCCCCCCTTCAGAAGAAACTCGCCACACGTACTCAACAGCTGACTCTTCTGGTCGCCTCGAATATTTCTCCCTTATTTTTGTTAACTCGGTTGGTGTCCGTGGAACGGTACGCACAGTGGTGTGAATTTCATCATCGTCATCAACCGCAGTTTCAGTTTTAACCAGAGGACGTAAAGGAAAAACTTGGGATTTCAAAGTAAAAGTCCTTTCCTCCTCATCTTCTTCGTCATCCTCACTATTAGACAAAAAATCTCCGGTCTGGGTTCCGGAATTTGGATAACACATTAACTTACGAATCTGTTGGACCTGGGTCGAGGGCTGCATTTTATCTAAGAGCCCAGTCACCCTTTCTAATAATATTTTAAGTTGAGCATTCTGGTTTCCTAAACATTCATTCTCACTCACAAGCTTATCGACGTGAGTTCTTAATTTTTCTCCTGTCTCCTTTTGCAAGGCTAATGATGACTTCAGCACCTCATTCTCCGATTTCAGGGTTGCATATTCTACAGCTGAAATCAGATTAGGAGCAGGGGTTTCTCTAGCTTCTTGTTGTGCACAAGATAAACAGGCGCCTAACGCAGCACAAATCACACCCTTGCCTTTCCCCGCTCTGAGCTTCTGTGAAACCCGACACTCTTCAATACGTTCCACCACTTTCTCTTCATCCTTCCAAAATTTTTGGGCCCACTCCTTCCCAGCCTGGGAAGGGGCACAATCATATTTTTGCAGCAGTTTATCCATGGCAATCCTGCCGACTACGCCAAATTCTGTTGCGTGAAACGGGGCCAAGCGGTTTTGGCAGAAGATAAACCCCCTTGCGTTCTAACACTCCTCACCGAGGTGGGAGGCTAGGTGCGGCTAGGTTTAAATTCTGAGTGATGCCCAATTCAGCACTATCAGTCCAATCGCGTTTAATATGTATTAAACTACTACGATTTGGATACACTAATAGTGGACTGCACCTTCAGTCTAGTCGTGCTCCTGAACTAGCACGGCCTCTCTGTAGTTTTGGTCGCGTTCAGTGAGAAAGCGGAACGACTAGCTACTTAAACAGTGCAGTTTATTTAAACAACAGATATACAGGTTCTTTAGGATTGCCGGTGATAAATACACTGTCTGCAAAGCACGTGCAAATAAAGATATTGCTAAGTATACAAACGCGCGACAAAATTATAAACGATACAGCCTGGCTATAAACGTAGGGTAGAGATTCTCTAGAGAAATTTCTAAGTCCCCGAGAAAGCGCTCGGTGTAATCGAAGTCTTACCCAAAGGCGTCCCTATGGGGGGGAAGAAAGGCTCAGCCCGTCGACTGATCCCGGAAATCAGCGGTGGAATTCTTCGCGATGGTGTCTTCCCTGACATCCCCTCTCTCTTGGGCTATTTTTATATTATTTTTTTATCTTCAAAGTGGAGTTTGAGTGACTTTAGTCATACATACTTTTATTATGATTAATGTATTCAAGGAGGAGTGTTCACACCTCGGGGGCGGATAGCCTCCGGGATGGAGGTGTGTTTTGGTACATTGTGGTGAGCAAAGTTCGCACAAAAGGACAGCATTTCATCAACATTTGACGAAAGGTTGGCTCGGGTAGCGTGTAGGCCGCTTATCAGTTCCGTAGTACCATCTCGTCCCCATATCTGCTATTCGTCACAAGGGAAGGCCACGGAACAAGCGTGTTCCGTTCCATCCCTCGTGTAGTTTCGCAAACAACCTCGCGCAGGGAATCACAGATGTTGCATTCTTCGTGTGCTAGCTGTGGCTGTATTCTACCTCAGAAGCCTCTTGATTTTATGACTTTCCTTAATGTGTGAACAATGCTGTATTTTTGTATTCTTGGCCAATTTAGTAATTATTCCACATAATCCACCCCGTGACTACAGTCACTCAAGCTCCACGATAATCAATACTGATGGGGAATATCACATGTCCTCTTATGGCGAGGGATATCAAGTGCAAATACTTCTTGCGGGGTGATTAAGCGAGTTAAGCGTTTCATCATAATCCAAAGTCTAACATGCAAAACAATTGTCAAAGCAAAGCACAATACAGTGAGTACTAGTAGAACAACAACAGGATGGAGCATCTTGTTAAAAAGTCCTGTAGCTGTCGGTGACCATCCAAAGAGGGTGTCCCACCATTCATGTCCACCGTCTCTCTTGACCCTTTCCAGTACATGGTGTATTTCTTCAACATCATGATGGACAGTAATCAGAGTTCTTTGTCCATTTTCTTGGGCCTCTTTCAACAATCGCTTCAATTCATCGTGTTGTAGCAACTTCCTCACTAGTGAGAGATTCATTCCGATAGGGGTAGGCAGCAAATCTCGAATCAATGTGTAATTAGATTGTAGCAATTGAAAAGACGTAACAGGAGCTGAATAACTGAAGTCACATCCAATGATGTTAGTAAAGTTACAAACACAAAGATTTGAGTTATTACTTATATCTACTGCTATGTCATCTACGAATACAAAAGTACAGGGAGACCTCATGCAAACACACCCTTTCCCAATATATACAAGCACAGTTTCTGGGGTTTCATCAGGTTGTATCTCAAAATGACAAACATTCTGGTTGGTGTCAAGACAAATGTCTTGTGCCTTGAGAGTATTACTCTCACAAATGAATCCTTGTTGATCTCGTGAAATGCATGCTTCAACATCAACAGTTTGCCATTTATTCTCGTTTTGTTGTGCCCACACTCTATGCTCTACCGGATGGAGTATAGCTCCATGGTGATTCAACCCCAGTGCGATGATTGGGTATATGGTGTATACTGAGGCATTGCGTATCGTTAAGACAAAAGCTGTGGCTTTGCTCTCAGTGGGGTCATAGGTGAAATTAACCAGATACCACCAGGATTGAAATTTTCTCTCAAACTCAATTGCATTATCCCATATTACTTTTCGAATTTCAGTGGGCAAGGTGCCTTCTTCACCTTCCCTTATAATTGCGGCTGTCATAGATTGCATCCACAGTTGGGCTTGGATACAACTAAGGGCCAAGGAAACATTGTTTTGGGTTGTACCAAGTGCATTTGTGATCAGCTGATGGTCTTTTTCACCTGTTTCCTCCCACTGAGGCAATATATTCGATAAAAGCCATTGGTGATTTCCCAATGCTGATAGAGAGGACTGTAGAGGATGTTTTAATTTGTCTAGATCACTAGTAGTTGTGACTAGTTTGTTTGCAAGTATCTCAGCATCTGTACTATTTAAGACTCCCAGTCCTGTTCCTAAGATACCAGTCACCTCTCTCTTCAGTCGTTGTGAGGTGTCAACAGTTCGCCGGCCTAACCATGCTGACCATCCTGCATAAGATGTACTCAGGAATGGTGAGCAGGTGGGTTTGATCGCAGAGATATTAATCTGCATTGACAATTCTACTCGTTTGAGGGAATATGTTGGGTTAAACGGTATTTGTTGTTGACCTGTGTGTTTAATGGCATAAGGGCCAATGTTAAAGGTGTAAGGAGTTAGACTAATGGAGGGCTGAGTAGCTACACCCTTGAAAGTTTGTGGGGGTGTAGGTTTTGGGTTCATTTCAACAGGTTCAGATGTATTTGAGTCAATCATAAATTCAAATAACAATTCCGTGCCCCTGTAGCCCCAAATACAATATACTATGATAGGTTTGATAAAGGTGAAGTTGTGCCAGCAATCTGAGTTTGGCTCTATAATTTTGTAACAATCAATCAGTGTTATATTTGTCCGGTTTAGTAGAGTCTACATGGATGGTTTCAATTACAGTTGGTCTATGGTGAGCAGACCCATTGATTACTCGGCAGCTAATTTGTATTTTCTTTCCTGGGACGGCTTCAAGCTTAGCCATTTGGAGTGAGTCTTTCCAACTCCATTTATCTCTGGAATATACTTCACTTCCTTGTATGACCAGAGTGGAGAGATTTAAATCCCTCATGTTTTCTAGTGTCTCAGTGCTTGCAGTGTATCGTGACAGTGCATTATCCCAAAGCTCATCATCAAGGGGCAGATTCTTAAGTCCGCTCAATAAGGTGTCATTATCGGGGGTTTCAGATAGTGGCAGTGGAACCAGACTAGTCTGTGGAGTTGAGTCAGGTTCGACTTTATCTATGCTTTGATCTATCTCATGTTTTGAAAACACCTCATTTTCATGTAGGACTACAGTGGCCAGGCTCAATTTTCCTTTTCCTGTTCCTGCCATCGCATTGTGTTTTACATAAGCTTGAGACCACGGCCATTCTGGGTCTCTTTGACTACAAACAACAGGGAGTAAAAAGATAAAACTGAATAGCATCAATTCCATCTGCCAATTCGTCATTCTAAAATTTAGGCCTCCAGATGGCCATACATAACAAAAATAATATTATTGCCAGGATCAATGTCAGGATTCCCTGGAGACACTCGAGGTTAGCGTAGGCCAATGCGTCTGTCCACGTACAGTTCTTCCGAGGTTCCTGTAAGACACAAAGGAAAAGAAAATCTGCTCGGTCTCATTTGACCGACGGGGTTAAAAAGAGGGCGAGATCCACCGGGTGCTGATCCGGTGTATCTTCCCTGAACAGTCTTTGGCTTCCCGTGCATGGGGGTTTTTGGGAGTAGCTAACACCATTGGTACTGTGCCAATTTGAGGCATTTTCACTAACACAGGTTGCCCAGGGTGAAATTGTCCCAGGTATTTTCGTGGTTCATTGGGAACTTTTGGAGTGATGATATCAGCAGATACACAGAAAGCTTTCATTTTAGGACAGCCATCTCCACTCCATCTGTTATTTAATTGATAGATGGCATCATCCAATGGCAAATGCCAACCAGGTTCATGAGTTTTTGCAAAACGCTTAACCAATCCATTGGTGCGTTCAACAATGCCATTAGCCTGAGGATAATAGGGAGTATGAAATACCCATCGAATCCCTTCTTCTTTGGCCCAATCTTGTACCACTGTAGCGGTAAAGTGTGAACCGTTATCACTTTGGATTTCCTCAGGAAGGGGAAGTGTGCTGAACCACCCTTTTAGGCCTTTCACTGTGTTGTTCCCGGTAGCTGATTTGAAGCTGGTGGCCATAGCGAGGCCAGAGATAATCTCCACTCCGACTAGGACGTATCTTTTCTCACCTGATGATCTCAAGGGCCCAATATAATCAATTTGCCATGAATGCCACAATGTTTTCTTGTCCCGAATGTGTAAAGGAGGCGCCTTACTCGGATGATCTTTATTGAGTCGTAGGCGACATTGTGAACAGGCGGTTACTACTTGTTCACACAGCTTAACCGACACAGGCCACCCCCGGGCTAGACCTTCCTGATACAGATCAGCACGGCCTGTATGGCCACGCTTAATATGTAACCATTCGAGTAAGCGTTCCCATTCCCGACCATCATCTACAATGTCAATTTGCTGCAACCGCGTGAGGCTATCTACCTGTTGGTTGAATTGAGCAGTGATCGAGTTCGAACGATCATGGCCTTTTACCCAACCGATGTGCAATGTTCTCTGTCCTCCCATTTCCAACAGTTGCTTCCAACTCTCTGTCTCCCAGATTGGGACTCTATTCACCTGCCAATCATTGGCTGCCCAGTGTCCAATCCATTCAGTGGCTCCTTTAAAAACAGCATATGAGTCAGTGTAAATGTAAGTAGCCCCACGTTGTGCAGCTAGTAGGACGGCTCTGAGTTCCCCTACTTGTGCGCTACCTTCTCCTGTTTCAATTGCTCTTTCCCCCGTTGCTACTTCCAGTGCTACGGCCTTGTATTTCCACTTATTGTTCTCACGGTGAGATGACGCATCAGTAAACCACACTCCTGTAAGATCACTGCCTTCTTTCAGAGGAGGTGCTTCTTGGATTGGAGATGGTCTGTTTGGTGGGGATTGGAACAATAGGGCACCATCTATATCCTTCTGGAGCTTGGATACTTTGATACTACCTTCAGAGATTGGCATGATATCATTAATGCCTTCTAAATAAGCATACCACTTTCGAACTGTGGGTTTCTGGGCAATGCCGGCTGGTGGTGCTGTCCCTTTACGGACCACATCTAGGAGACGAAAAGGGCCCCGAACAATCACGCTCTGTTCTCTCCTTATCTGCTCTGCTCGTTGCAATGCTCGCACCAGGGACAGTAAACCCTTCTCTAGGTCTGAATATCTGCTCTCAGTATCATTAAAGGAGTGAGAGCTAAATTCTAATGGTCTCTCGGTCCTGCTGGTCCCTTTTGCCATAAGTTACAATGAGAACCATGTTCGCTGGACCCCCATTCTACATGGACAGGGTCAGTTGGATGTATGGGGCCAAGTTGTTGGAATAACCTTAGCTCTTTTATTAGCAATTCCAGTGCATTAGTATGTTGTTCAGTCCACTCCCAGGATTTACCTTTTTTGAGCAAACAATAAAGGGGGCGAGCAATGATGGAAAAGCCAGGGATGTGTTTACGCCAATAACTTAAAGTTCCCAGAACTTGCTGTAACTCCTTCGTGCTGGAAGGATTCTGTCCATGTTCTATTTTTTTCAGGGTATCCTGAGGGACAGAAGCAGCTCCCTTAATCCACCAGACCCCCAGGAATTTAACTTCCTGTGCAGGTCCCTGACATTTTGAGTCTGGAATTTCCAATCCCAAATCTGATAATGTTTTTCGGATGTTTTGCATCATGTCTTGTACACTTTCTTGGCTCTCTCCCCCCCTATTAAGATGTCGTCAATATATTGGTATACTGTACATCCCTGTGAAACAGGAATCTCTGATAGCGCTTTAGCTAAAGCATTATGAGCAATGGTGGGGGAATGTTTGTATCCTTGTGGAAGTCGGTTAAAGGTATATTGGACTCCTTTCCACGTGAATGCAAACTGCGCTTTGTCTTGCTCAAGGAGGGGAATCATAAAAAACATGTCTTTTACATCTAAGGCAGCCATCCAAGGATGGGCAGCTCCTTTTATCATTGTCACAATTTCCGCGATACTCGGAACCGCAGCGGTCAGGGGTGCAGTGTTGGCGTTTAACTTTCGGTAATCTACTGTGAAACGCCATTGCCCGGTTGGTTTCTTTACTGGCCACACCGGTGAATTATAAGGCGAGTGAGTCCTCTGAATGATGTTTCTTTTTTCTAAATCTGATACCACCCCGTCTGCTCCTGCAAGTGCAGCTGCAGGCAGTGGGTACTGTCGGACGTTGGTAATTTTAGAGGGAGGCAAAGGTATAGATGTTTCTAATAGGCCCAGTTTAACTGTGTCTAATCCTTTTTTGCGTCCTGCAAAACTCCACACAGTTCCATCCGGGAATTTCCACATTCGCCCACGCAGCACGTCAAATCCTAGGAGGTTAGAATGTGAGGCACCCACTAACACTTCTGCCCTAGTCATTCGCTGCTCTCCCGGCAACCAGAGGTTAATTTTTGCAGTGGGGCATGTTTTTACCACACCATCAATTCCTGTGAAGTTGACTCTGCGTCGGGTGGGATTTATACCTAGAAGTTGTGCTGTTTCGTTAGTGATTGCAGACATTTGGGCTCCAGTATCAATAATAAAATTTACCAATATCTTCCGGGGTCCAACAGGAATGATAATAACGGGTTCGGAGTCTTTATGAGAGAGCCATTGAATTGCTAGTACCTGCCGGACAGGGTGGCT
>NW_027436172.1:0-10746 GCF_964199755.1 Larus michahellis | reverse complement strand
GGGGGTTATATGTGTGTGTCCCCCCCCCCCGTTACCTGCACCGTCCTGTCGTAGTCCTCCAGCGTGGCCCGAAGCTCCTCCAGGCGCCGCTGAGCCTGGGGGGGGCGGGGGGGGGTCGGGGGGGGGCGCTACCAGCGGGGGGGGGGCACAGGACATAGGAGGGACTGGGAGGGACTGGGGAGAGGGGACTGGGAGCACTGGGATGGACTGGGATGAACTGGGAGCACTGGGATGAACTGGGAGCACTGGAGCACTGGGATGGACTGGGATGAACTGGGAGCACTGGGATGGACTGGGATGGACTGGGAGCACTGGGATGAACTGGGAGCACTGGGATGGACTGGGATGAACTGGGAGCACTGGGATGGACTGGGATGGACTGGGATGGACTGGGAGCACTGGGAGCACTGGGATGGACTGGGATGGACTGGGAGCACTGGGAGCACTGGGATGGACTGGGATGAACTGGGAGCACTGGGATGGACTGGGATGGACTGGGATGGACTGGGATGAACTGGGATGCACGGGGATGGACTGGGATGCACTGGGAGCACTGGGATGGACTGCGATGGACTGGGAGCACTGGGATGGACTGGGATGAACTGGGATGGACTGGGAGCACTGGGATGAACTGGGATGCACTGGGAGCACTGGGATGGACTGGGAGCACTGGGATGCACTGGGAGCACTGGGAGCACTCGGATGAACTGGGATGAACTGGGATGCACTGGGAGCACTGGGATGCACTGGGATGCACTGGGAGCACTGGGATGAACTGGGATGCACTGGGATGCACTGGGATGAACTGGGATGAACTGGGATGCACTGGGATGGACTGGGAGCACTGGGATGCACTGGGATGCACTGGGATGAACTGGGATGCACTGGGAGCACTGGGATGCACTGGGATGCACTGGGATGAACTGGGATGAACTGGGATGCACTGGGATGGACTGGGAGCACTGGGAGCACTGGGATGCACTGGGATGAACTGGGATGCACTGGGAGCACTGGGATGCACTGGGATGCACTGGGATGAACTGGGAGCACTGGGAGCACTGGGATGCACTGGGATGCACTGGGATGAACTGGGAGCACTGGGATGGACTGGGATGCACTGGGATGCACTGGGAGCACTGGGATGAACTGGGAGCACTGGGATGCACTGGGATGCACTGGGATGCACTGGGAGCACTGGGATGAACTGGGATGAACTGGGAGCACTGGGATGCACTGGGAGCACTGGGATGGACTGGGAGCACTGGGATGGACTGGGATGCACTGGGAGCACTGGGAGCACTGGGATGCACTGGGAGCACTGGGATGCACTGGGATGCACTGGGAGCACTGGGAGCACTGGGAGCACTGGGATGCACTGGGATGCACTGGGAGCACTGGGATGCACTGGGATGCACTGGGATGCACTGGGAGCACTGGGAGCACTGGGATGCACTGGGATGCACTGGGAGCACTGGGAGCACTGGGATGCACTGGGAGCACTGGGATGAACTGGGATGCACTGGGATGCACTGGGAGCACTGGGATGCACTGGGAGCACTGGGAGCACTGGGATGGACTGGGAGCACTGGGATGCACTGGGAGCACTGGGATGGACTGGGAGCACTGGGATGCACTGGGATGGACTGGGAGCACTGGGATGCACTGGGAGCACTGGGATGCACTGGGATGGACTGGGAGCACTGGGATGCACTGGGAGCACTGGGATGCACTGGGAGCACTGGGATGCACTGGGATGCACTGGGGGCGCTCACCCGGGCCAGGGCGGTGTCGCGGGCGCAGAGGAGCTCGGTGCAGCGGCAGAGCTGGGCCTGGGCCCCCCCGGGAAGAAAAGGGGGGGGGTTGGGGGGGGCGGGGGGGGCAAATACACCCCCCCCCACAGACACCCCCCCCCCCAGACCCCCCCCCGGGCCCGTCGCACGGCGGGGGGGGGCGGGGCCCCCAGCGCTCACCTCCAGGTGGCCCCGGCGGGCGGCCAGTGCCCGGGCCCGATCCCGCAGCCCCCGGCACTCGGCGAGGAGACGCTGGTTCTGGGGGGGGGGCGGGGGGGTAAAAATATTGGGGGGGGGGGGGGGGGAATTGGGGGGGGGGAATATTGGGGGGGGGAATATGGGGGGAAAATTGGGGGGGTAAAAATATGGGGCGGGGAAAAATTGGGGGGGGGAAATGTAATGGGGGGGGAATTGAGGGGGGGAATATGGGGGGGGAATATGGGGGGGGAATTGGGGGGGTAAAAATATGGGGGGGGGAAAATTGGGGGGAGAGAGGTAATGGGGGGGGAATTTGGGGAGGGAATATTGGGGGGGTAAAAATATGGGGGGGGGAAAAATTGGGGGGGGGAAAGAATTGGGGGGGGAATATTGGGGGGGGAATATAGGGGGGAATTGGGGGGGTAAAAATATGGGGGGGGAAATGTAATGGGGGGGAATATTGGGGGGGGAATTGAGGGGGTAAAAATGGGGGGGGAATTGGGGGGGAAAATATAAGGGGGGGGAAATATGGGGGGAAAATATTGGGGGGGAATTGGGGGGGGAAAATTGGGGGGAAATGTAACGGGGGGGAATTGAGGGGGGGAATATGGGGGGGCAATTGGGGGGGTAAAAATATTGGGGGGGAAATTGGGGGGGGAAATGTAATGGGGGGGAATTTGGGGAGGGAATATTGGGGAGGGAATATTGGGGGGGGAATATGGGGGGGGATATGGGGGGGAATTGGGGGGGGAATATTGGGGGGGAACTGGGGGGGGATATGGGGGGGAATATTGGGGGGGGAATTGGGGGGGGAATATGGGGGGGGGAATTGGGGGGAATATGGGGGGCAAATTTGGGGGGGGAAATATTGGGGGGGAAAATATTGGGGGGAAAATATTGGGGGGGAATTGGGGGGGGAAAATTGGGGGGGTAAAAATATGGGGGGGGGAAAATTGGGGGGGGAAATGTAATGGGGGAAATTGGGGGGGCAATATTGGGCGGGAAATTGGGGCAGTAAAAATAGGGGGGGGGAAATTGGGGGGGAATTGGGGGGAATATGGGGAGGAAATTTGGGGGGGGAAATATTGGGGGGGGAAAATATGGGGGGAAAATATTGGGGGGGAATTGGGGGGAAAATTGGGGGGGGATTGAGGGGGGGAATACGGGGGGGGAATATTGGGGGAAAATTGGGGGGGGAATATAAGGGGGGGGAAATATGGGGGGCAAAATATGGGGGGGAATATTGGGGGGGGAATTAAGGGGGGAATATTGGGGGGGAATTGGGGGGGAAAATTGGGGGGGTAAAAATATGGGGGGGGGAAAATTGGGGGGGGAAATGTAATGGGGGGAATTGAGGGGGTAAAAATATTGGGGGGGTAAAAATATGGGGGGGGAAATTGGGGGGGAAAATATGGGGGGGAATTGGGGGAATATTGGGGGGGAAATATTGGGGGGGGGGGAAAAAACTTCGGGGGGTTAAAAATTTTGGGGGGGGTTAAAAAATTCGGGGGGTAAAAAAACGGTGCAGGGAAAATCAGGGGGGTAAAAAAATATTGGGGGTAAAATTGGGGGGGGGTAAAAAATTGGGGGGGGGTGTAAAAATATTGGGTGCCCCCCCCCCCCCCCACCTCCTCCTGCAGCCCCTCGGCCCGAGAGCGCAGGCGGCGCCGCTCCTGCTCCTGGGGGGGGAAAGGGGGGGTCACTGGGACGGACTGGGACGGGGGGCCAAGGGCGGGGGGGGTGTAACAGGTGTAACTGGGAGGGGGGGCCAAGGGCAGGGGGGGTGTAATGGGGGTAACTGGGACGGGGGGGCCAAGGGCAGGGGGGTAATTGGGGGGGGGCAAGGGGGTAACGGGGGTAACTGGGAGGGGGGGCCAAGGGCGTGGAGGGTGTAACAGGGTGTAACTGGGAGGGGGGGCCAAGGGTGGGGGGGTAATGGGGGTAACTGGGAGGGGGGGGCCAAGGGCAGGGGGGTAACTGGGGGGGGGGCAAGGGGGTAACGGGGGTAACTGGGAGGGGGGGCCAAGGGCATGGAGGGTGTAACGGGGTGTAACTGGGAGGGGGGGCCAAGGGCGGGTGAGTAACAGGGTGTAACTGGGACGGGGGGCCAAGGGCAGGAGGGGTGTAATGGGGTGTAACTGGGAGGGGGGGGCCAAGGGCCAGGGGGGTGTAATGGGTGTAACTGGGATGGGGGGGCCAAGGGCAGGGGGGTAACTGGGACGGACTGGGAGGGGGGCCAAGGGTGGGGACATAACGGGGCGTAACTGGGAGGGGGGGCCAAACCAGTGGTGTAAGTGGGATGTAACTGGGACGGGGGGCCAAAGCCAGTGGTGTAATGGGATGTAACTGGGCTGGGGGGCCAAACCAGTGGTGTAAGTGGGATGTAACTGGGCTGGGGGGCCAAAGCCAGTGGTGTAACTGGGCCGGGGGGCCAAAGCAGTGGTGTAAGTGGGATGTAACTGGGCCGGGGGGGCCAAACCAGTGGTGTAAGTGGGATGTAACTGGTCCAGGGGGCCAAACCAGTGGTGTAAGTGGCGGGGGGGCCGTGACACCCACCGTGGCCCGCGCCTGCCGCCGCAGGTGGCCGTTGCGCTCCCGCAGCTCCTCGGCTGCTGCTTTGGCCTCCTCCAGCTCCTCGCTGGCCACTTTGGCCTGGTCCAGCGCTTGCCGGTGGCTACCGGGGGCGGAAAAATCAGGGATTCACGGAATGTTCCGGTCGGGAACAACCGTAAAGGCCACCCGGTGCCACCCCCCCACCCGCCACGGGCCGTGGGTCACCAAAGAAGGTGGCCCAAAGCCCCGGCCAACTTGCCCTCGAGCCCCTTCCAGGGATGGGGCGGCCACAACCTCCCTGGGCAACCTGGGCCAGGGGCTCCCAGCAGCTCCGTGGCCACCTCTGCCCCTCCACCACCTTTGTGGCCACCTCCAGCCCCACACCAACAGCTCTGTGGCTACCTTGAGCATCTCTGTGGCCACCTTGAGCATCTCTATGACCACCTCCGGCCCTCACAGCATCTCTGTGGCCACCTCCAGCATCTCTGTGGCCACCTCCAGCCCTCCCAGCATCTCTGTGGCCACCTCCAGCAGCTCTGTGGCCACCTCCAGCCCCACACCAACAGCTCTGTGGCTTCCTCCAGCATCTCCGTGGCCACCTCCAGCATCTCTGTGGCCACCTCCAACCCCACACCAACAGCTCCGTGGCTACTTTGAGCATCTCTGTGGCCACTTTGAGCACCTCCATGGCCACCTCCGGCCCTCCCAGCACCTCCACAGGCACCTCCAGCCCCACACCAACAGCTCTGTGGCTACTTCGAGCACCTCCGTGGCCACCTCCATCCCTCCCAGCACCTCCATGGCCACCTCCAGCGTCTCTGTGGCCACCTCCAACCCCACACCAACAGCTCCGTGGCTACTTCGAGCATCTCTGTGGCCACTTTGAGCACCTCTGTGGCCACCTCCAGCCCTCCCAGCACCTCCGTGGCCACCTCCAGCAGCTCTGTGGCCACCTCCAGCCCCACACCAACAGCTCTGTGGCTACTTGGAGCATCTCTGTGGCCACCTTGAGCATCTCTATGACCACCTCCAGCCCTCACAGCAACTCTGTGGCCACCTCCAGCAGCTCCATGGCCACCTCCGGCCCTCCCAGCACCTCCATGACCACCTCCAGCAGCTCTGTGGCCACTTCCGCTCTGTGGCCACTTCCGGCCCTCCCAGCATCTCTGTGGCCACCTCCAGCCCCACACCAACAGCTCTGTGGCTACTTCGAGCATCTCCGTGGCCACCTTGAGCACCTCCGTGGCCACCTCCGGCCCTCCCAGCACCTCCGTGGCCACCTCCAGCATCTCCGTGGCCACCTCTGGCCCTCCCAGCATCTCTGTGGCCACCTCCATGGCCACCTCCAGCAGCTCTGTGGCCACCTCTGGCCCTCCCAGCATCTCTGTGGCCACCTCCAGCCCCACACCAACAGCTCCGTGGCTACTTTGAGCATCTCTGTGGCCACCTTGAGCATCTCTATGACCACCTCCGGCCCTCACAGCATCTCTGTGGCCACCTCCAGCAGCTCCATGGCCACCTCCGGCCCTCCCAGCACCTCCATGGCCACCTCCAGCAGCTCTGTGGCCACTTCCGCTCTGTGGCCACTTCCGGCCCTCCCAGCATCTCTGTGGCCACCTCCAGCCCCACACCAACAGCTCTGTGGCTACTTCGAGCATCTCCGTGGCCACCTTGAGCACCTCCGTGGCCACCTCCGGCCCTCCCAGCACCTCCGTGGCCACCTCCAGCATCTCCGTGGCCACCTCTGGCCCTCCCAGCATCTCTGTGGCCACCTCCAGCACCTCCATGGCCACCTCCAGCAGCTCTGTGGCCACCTCTGGCCCTCCCAGCATCTCTGTGGCCACCTCCAGCCCCACACCAACAGCTCCGTGGCTACTTCGAGCATATCTGTGGCCACTTTGAGCACCTCCATGGCCACCTCCGGCCCTCCCAGCACCTCCACAGGCACCTCCAGCCCCACACCAACAGCTCTGTGGCTACTTCGAGCACCTCCGTGGCCACCTCCAGCCCTCCCAGCACCTCCATGGCCACCTCCAGCGTCTCTGTGGCCACCTCCAACCCCACACCAACAGCTCCGTGGCTACTTCGAGCATCTCTGTGGCCACTTTGAGCACCTCTGTGGCCACCTCCAGCCCTCCCAGCACCTCCATGGCCACCTCCAGCATCTGCGTGGCCACCTCCGGCCCTCCCAGCATCTCTGTGGCCACCTCCAGCCCCACACCAACAGCTCCGTGGCTACTTTGAGCATCTCTGTGGCCACCTTGAGCATCTCTATGACCACCTCCAGCCCTCACAGCATCTCTGTGGCCACCTCCAGCAGCTCCATGGCCACCTCCGGCCCTCCCAGCACCTCCATGGCCACCTCCAGCAGCTCTGTGGCCACTTCCGCTCTGTGGCCACTTCCGGCCCTCCCAGCATCTCTGTGGCCACCTCCAGCCCCACACCAACAGCTCTGTGGCTACTGCGAGCATCTCCGTGGCCACCTTGAGCACCTCCGTGGCCACCTCCGGCCCTCCCAGCACCTCCAGGGCCACCTCCAGCACCTCCAGGGCCACCTCCAGCCCCACACCAACAGCTCCGTGGCCACCCCAGCCACCCGCTGGGAAGCCCAGCACCCACTCGTGGCCACCCGCCCGGCCACTGAGGTAGCCCCCGCCCCTCCCCCGAACCTGCGGAGCTGGGCCTTCAGCCTGGCCACCTCCTGGGCCAGCCGGGCGTGGAGCTCCTCGGCCACCTCGGCCTCGCGCTGCAGCCGGGCGTTGCGGGCGGCCAGTCCCTCGGCACGGCGACGCAGCCCCACCGCTTCCGCACTGCGGGGGGACACCACGCTGGGGACACCACGCTGGGGACACGCCACGGTGGGGACACGCCACGGCTGGGGACACCACGCTGGGGACACGCCACATTGGGGACACCACGCTGGGGACACGCCACGCTGGGGACACCACGCTGGGGACACCACGTTGGGGACACCACGCTGGGGACACGCCACGGTGGGGACACGCCAGGGTTGGGGACACGCCAGGGTTGGGGACACGCCAGGGTTGGGGACACCACGCTGGGGACACGCCACGGTGGGGACACGCCAGGGTTGGGGACACCACGCTGGGGACACGCCAAGGTTGGGGACACGCCAGGGTTGGGGACACGCCAGGGTTGGGGACACCACGTTGGGGACACGCCAAGGTTGGGGACACGCCAAGGTTGGGGACACCACGTTGGGGACACGCCAGGGTTGGGGACACCACGTTGGGGACACGCCACGTTGGGGACACGCCAAGGTTGGGGACACCACACTGGGGACACGCCACGGTTGGGGACACAACGCTGGGGACACGCCACGCTGGGGACACCATGCTGGGGACACCACGCTGGGGACACGCCACGCTGGGGACACCACGCTGGGGACACGCCAGGATTGGGGACACGCCAGGATTGGGGACACGCCACTGGGGATGCCGCAGTTCGGGGAACCACGTTGGGGACACGCCAAGGTTGGGGACACGCCAGGGTTGGGGACACGCCAGGGTTGGGGACACCACATTGGAGATGCCACGTTGGGGACACCATGGTGGGGACACACCAGGGTTGGGGACACCACGTTGGGGACACGCCAGGGTTGGGGACACGCCAGGGTTGGGGACACCGCATTGGGGACACGCCACTGGGGACGCTGCGTTGGGGGAACCACGTTGGGGACACGCCAAGGTTGGGGACACCGTGTTGTGTGACACCACATTGGGGACACACCAAGGTTGGGGACACACCACATTGGGGACACCGCATTGGGGACATGCCAAGGTTGGGGACACACCACATTGGGGACACCGCATTGGGGACACGCCACGTTGGGTGAAACCATGTTGGGGACACGCCAAGGTTGGGGACACCACATTGGAGATGCCACATTGGGGACACCATGTTGGGGACACGCCAAGGTTGGGGACACTCTGTTGGGGACACACCAAGGTTGGGTGACACCACATTGGGGACACCACACTGGGGACACCGTGTTGGGGACACACCACGGTGGAGACATGCCAAGGTTGGGGACACGCCATGTTGGGGACATACCAAGGTTGGGTGACACCACATTGGGGACACCACACTGGGGACACCATGGTGGGGACACGCCGGGGTTGGGAACACGCCAAGGTTGGGTGACACCACGTTGGGGACACCACATTGGAGACGCCACATTAGGGACACCACGTTGGGGACACGCCAAGGTTGGGTGACACTGCGTTGGGTGACACCGCGTTGGGGACACACCGAGGTCGGGGACACTCACCCCTCCTGCTCTGGCGCCGCCATCCACTCGCTGGCCACGGCCCGGAAGGTGGGCAAGTCCACCGGCGGGTCACTAGCCACCGGCGAATCCGGCGCGGGCCGCGGCGCCTGAGGCCACCGACCCTCCTCCTCCTCCTCCTCCTCCTCCTCCTCCTCCTCCTCCCTCCGCTGCCTGGCCAGCGCCCGCAGGAACACGGCGGCCACCCGCGCCGACACCAGGTTGCCCGTGGCTTCCTGGGCTACCGGCACCCATGGGACCCACGGTTGGGGGGGGAAGGGACCCATCTCATTCCGTGCCCCACCCCCACCCCCACCAACACCGGCCCTGGGGGGGTCTCCCACAGCGGCGCAGAACCTCCCCCCCCGACACTAGCCCCGCTGGCCACGCCAGGTTGCCCAGTGGCCTTCTGGGCTACCAGCACCCGTGGCACCCACAGTTTGGGGGGAAGGGACCCATCTTTTTCATGCCCCCCCCCCAACACCAGGTGTGGGGGGGTCTCCCCAATGTGGGGCACAGAACCCCCCCCACTAGCCCCACTGGCCACACCAGGTTGCCCAGTGGCCTTCTGGGCTACCAGCACCTGTGGGACCCACGGTTGGGGTGGGGGGTGGGACCCAGCTTGTTCCATGCCCCCCCCCCCCAACACCGGAGGGGGTCTCCCCAGAGCAGGGCAGAACTCCCCCCCCCGCCACTAGCCCCACTAGCCACGCCAGGTTGCCCGATGGCCTTCTGGGCTACCAGCACCCGTGGGACCCACGGTTGGGGGGGGAAGGGACCCATCTTTTTCATGCCCCCCCCCAACACCAGGTGCAGGGGGGGTCTCCCCAATGTGGGGCAAAATCCCCCCCCACTAGCCCCACTGGCCACACCAGGTTGCCCAGTGGCCTTCTGGGCTACCAGCACCCGTGGGACCCACGGTTGGGGTGGGGGGTGGGACCCAGCTTGTTCCATGCCCCGCCCCCCCCAATGACACTGTCCCTGGGGGGCATCTGGGGCACAGAACCCCCCCCACTAGCCCCACTGGCCACACCAGGTTGCCCGGTGGCCTTCTGGGCTACCAGCACACTTGGGACCCACGTTTGGGGGGGGAAGGGACCCAGCGTGTTCCATGCCCCCCCTACGCCAACACCTGGGGGGGTCTCCCCAATGTGGGGCAAAATCCCCCCCCCACTAGCCCCACTGGCCACACCAGGTTGCCCAGTGGCCTCCTGGGCTACCAGCACCCATGGGACCCATGGTTGGGGTGGGGGGTGGGACCCAGCTTGTTCCATGCCCCCCCCCCCCCAACACCGGGGGGGGTCTCCCCAGAGCAGGGCAGAACTCCCCCCGCCCCCACTAGCCCCACTAGCCACGCCAGGTTGCCCAATGGCCTTCTGGGCTACCAGCACCCGTGGGACCCACGGTTGGGGGGGGAAGGGACCCATCTTTTTCATGCCCCCCCCCAACACCAGGTGCAGGGGGGTCTCCCCAATGTGGGGCAAAATCCCCCCCCACTAGCCACACTGGCCACACCAGGTTGCCCAGTGGCCTTCTGGGCTACCAGCACCCGTGGGACCCACGGTTGGGGTGGGGGGTGGTACCCAGCTTGTTCCATGCCCCGCCCCCCCCAATGACACTGTCCCTGGGGGGCATCTGGGGCACAGAACCCCCCCCACTAGCCCCACTGGCCACACCAGGTTGCCTGGTGGCCTTCTGGGCTACCAGCACACGTGGGACCCACGTTTGGGGGGGGAAGGGACCCAGCGTGTTCCATGCCCCCCCTACGCCAACACCTGGGGGGGTCTCCCCAGTGTGGGGCAAAATCCCCCCCCCCACTAGCCCCGCTGGCCACACCAGGTTGCCCAGTGGCCTTCTGGGCTACCAGCACCCGTGGGACCCACAGCTGGGGGGAAGGGACCCACCTCATTCTGTGGC